>NC_091968.1:1212121-1515151 GCF_036711975.1 Onthophagus taurus | reverse complement strand
ACTTCCCATACAAATCAAAAATTCCCCTCGAATATTGTATTGTTGAGGTTATGTTTGCAGAATTATTTAACATGCCGGCCCCTCGTTATTTAGATATCGCTTATGGCGCCATTTTAATCGAACTTTGTAAACTACAACCATCCA
This sequence comes from Onthophagus taurus, assembly GCF_036711975.1. Lineage (NCBI taxonomy): Eukaryota > Metazoa > Arthropoda > Insecta > Coleoptera > Scarabaeidae > Onthophagus > Onthophagus taurus. The sequence continues at coordinate 1,515,007 of NC_091968.1, read as the reverse complement.
CGATGCCCCAAGTTTTAGCCCAAGCGACTGAAATATTATTTTTGAGAATTGATACAATGAATGTATCTTGTTTTGATCGGTTTGTAACGTGGTTTTCGTACCATTTGAGTAACTTTCAATTTCGATGGTCGTGGGATGATTGGGATTCTTGTTTGGATTTGGATGCGGAACATCCGAAACCGAAATTTGTACGGGAGGTGATGTTGAAGAGTTTGAGGTTATCGTATTATCAACGGTTGAGGGAGATTCTTCCCGATACGTTTGCAAGATTCGTTCCGGTCAAACCAGAGGCGGATTATAAATACGCTAAAGAAGCTGCAGGTAAGAATAAATTAAAAAACTGTTGATTTATTTTGAAAGTTTGATGTTTGAATTTGTCAATAGATGGCGTTAAGATACCGACTTAACGCCATCTATTATTGGCACCATTAGATATGTTTCCTTTTCATCAGTCTATTAAAGAAAAATACCCTAATCTAATACTCTACAGGTAATTTTATTTGTTAAAAGTCCATTTTGGACACAAAATTAAAAGCAAATTTAAAAAATTTACCTTAACGTTTTTCAAAATATTACCTTTTACTGTTTTATCTTTTCGAACGTAATCTGGTGTTAAAGTAAGGGTGCGTTTACGTTGGAGCTGCGATAAACAATACTAGCAAAATAACGAAATTGTTGTCATAGTTTTATATGCAAGTGTTTATATTGGAGCGACGAATTGTCACAAGCTTGACAGCCGACTAACGATAAGAGCGAGGCTAATTGTATTCCCTATTTTCTTTTCTATTATCAGGTGTGGTCGGCATGGATATCGACTGTTTAATTAGTGAAATTTTTGTTAGATCCCCTTGTGGGACCAAAAAGATAAAAATTACCACAACAGATTTGTTCTGACAAATCGTTTTCAATTCATTTTGCGCAGCTCTTATCCTTGCTCTCATTATTGTTCTTATCGTTTATCGCAGCTCTCGTTCCAATATAAACACCTGCATATAAAACTATGACAACAATTTCGTTGTTTTGGTAGTATCGTCGCTATTATCGTTTATTGCAGCTCCAACGTAAACAACACCCTTAGGCGTAGGAATTAATACAAAATCTTGGGATGATTCATTTCTTAATTGATACACATTTAGTTAAATCAAAAATACTTTATTTTTCATAATTTAACACCTACTTTTTTTCAACAAGAGAAACATAAAAAGTAATCTATCAGAATATTATTTTTCTGAAGACACCTTCCGTGATGTGTATGTTCTTTGACATTTTTGACACTTGAGTCCAAGATTACTACCATATACAGTATGACCCATTTCACAGCGGAGCACCCTCGTAAAATCTGTATTTATTACCCGATTTCGACAAATTTGTTTTTGAATTGTAGAGCGTAAGAAACTGTACCTTAGGTCAAAGAGTCATATTTTTTTTGAAAATTCCAAGGACTACTATTTCACTTTTTAGGTGCAAAAAATGAAGAAATCATATTAGGAAATTTTTTACAAAAAATCTGAGTACACCATTGCATTCAGCGCCGTTTGAAATGCGCATGTACCAAATTTCATCAAAAATGGTTACAAATTAACATCGTTCAGATAATTGAAAAATATAATTGTATTATTGTCTGGATTTTATTAACTTTTTTGTTATGGTTTACTAGATCAGATCAAATAAATTCATAAAAAATGATATTTTTCAATTATCTGCAACGGTTTTATTTTAACCATTTTTGATGAAACTTGGTATATGCCCATTTCAAAAGGCGCTTAATGCATTGGTGTACTCAGATTTTTTCTAAAAAATTTCCTAATATGATTTCTTCATTTTTAGCACTTAAAAAGTGAAAAAGTAGGCCTTGGCTTTTCTAAGAAAAACATGATTCATTGTCCGAAGATACAGTTTTTTATGGTCTACAATTCAAAAAAAAAATGTCGAAATCGGATAATAAATACAAATTTTACGAGGGTGCTCCTCTTTCAAATGGGTCACACTGTATGTATGTTCATTACGCATATACCGGGAATTTCATATAAATCGCAATATACATATGAATGCAGTAACCATAGTTATGAAACTACTGTGCACTTGCAGTATCACACATAAAATGCAACATAGCTTAATAATACAAAAGTTTTGTTTAGAAATCCTTATTCTGAGTTTTCGTCTTAACATGTTGACTGCCATGAGAAGCATAACTTGATGCACGGCAAAATTTCCACAAGCATGAGAAGCACCAGTTGATTCTCATGCCTATTTAATTTTAAAATTGTTCCGGCCAGAATGGATAGACTTTTAGTAACTATTGCGGCAGTCAACGTGTTAAGAGACGCACGGCTAAACTCGAATGTTTCTAGTTCTAGGTCTAGTGTTAGTTCTAGTTTTAATTCAATAAAAGTACATAACACCGTGGTATCTAATGCTAACTAGCGCTATCTAGCACTGTCACTAGAACTAACATTAGACCTAGAACTAGGAATATTAGGGTTTAGCCGTGCGTCTCTCAAGACGGCTATACCCAGATGATTCTAGTTCTAGGTCTAGTGTAGTAGTCCCTTTTTTAATGTCTTGTTGCCTTTTTTCTCCTTTTAAATGTTCTCCTTTTCTTGACAATTTTCTTAAAAGTTGAAAAAGTCACTACATAGGGCATTTTTTGAATGTTCCTTTTGTTTTGCCTTTCAGGCATTTTTGGTCGTTGTAAATAGTTACACAGTGTTTCAGAATTACCTTTAACCTCATTATTGTTTTCTTGAAACACCACATTTAAAATATCTACTTCTGAACATTGTTCTATTGGATCATTATTATCAGAAGGTTGGTTTTCATCGTTTAAAACAACATTATTTTGATTTACTGTAATTTGACTATTGCAATGACTTTTATGAAGTAAATTTTGGTCAGCATCGATAGTAATTTTAATCTAGGTCCATTTGACAATTAAAATAAGTCTCAGTAAGTAAATTTTGGTCTAATTCATTTTCACTATTAGAACGGTCTTCATTACACTCTATATTTGCTTCAAATTCTTTGTAAAGTCTTAGTAATATTTGGTAATATTGGTCATCGCGGGAATTAGTATATCGTTTTTCAATTTGTTAAATGTTTCGTTTCCTATAATTTCAACAAATCTTTTATAATCTAAATTAGTGCTGATGCTTTTAACATCTATTTGCACCGTTTCATCATCTGACGTTGTAGCTAATCGTTTACCTAAACATTTCGTAAAATCTTTGAAAAAAGCTCTGAACCCACTACAAACAGTGGTGTAGTTTAAAGAACAGAATTAATGCAAACTCCTTTTTGTTAACATGAGAAAATGGATGTCTTTGTCTAAACTGAAGCATCCCTCGTTTCCAATGTACCTTTAATGGCTTAAAATAGGACACGTTTGAAGGTTGCAGAATGTGTGTTGCATTTGTATACAATGCAATTAAAATGATTTGACTCTACGAAAAGTATAACGGGAAACGTAGTACCTTTCTTTTTCAAATATTTATAATATACATTGGAAATGTATTCGTAAAATAGTTCTGCCTTCATCCAGCCATTATCGGATATTCCAAGCAACAATTTCTGAAGGAATTGTTGTGGTCTTTTATAGGGATATACAACCATTGGAGGGGTAGTTTCTCAGTTTGCACCAAACGAGAACATAATTGCCAGTGCTTTGTTGCCTTTTGTACACATTAGAAAGCCCGTTTTGTCCCCATTAAATACTTTGTTTTCATCTTCTAAAATTTTCCACCCTTTTGCTTTTAAATACTGTTGAAAACCATTTTTTAACGTCTTGTTCGCTGACATTTCCACTTGATTTTGTTACCGGCTCTGCTGTTCTCAGAGTTAATTTTGGGTGATATAATAAACCTATGATCTCCGGGTAAATTTTGTTTGAAGGGATTGTCTCTTGGACGGTTATTTAAAAATTGTTGTACTGCGAGTTTTATGTCTATTTTTCGTTTAGCAAACCCTTTTTTTGCACATTCATTTACTCACAATTCTAATAAATTTTCTTCTTCATCTGAGAGTACTGTATTTGGGTCCTGGTCTAATTTTCTTCATTTTGTGCCCAACCTAAATTGAAGCGTAGCCCTAGGAACATTATACTTTTTCGCAGTTGTGCTTACAGCTGCACCATCATTTACTTTACTTAATGCTTTTTGCATAGCTTTTTCTTCATATTTTTTAGAATAACAAGTCACTCTCTTAACGTCGGGCATCTGGCAAAAAATATCATAATCGAACAATAAAAAATGTTTCCAATATTAACACTTAAAAAATTGTTTTAGAAGTTAGCCAGAAATAGGGCTTTTTACTACATTATTGAAGTTGTACTTATAACTTCTTCAAAGCTTACATTTTGTTATATTGGGTTTATTACCACTTTTAGAAGTTTTGTTCTGAAGTTTGTTAGATTTGTTGTGTAAATAATAATGTTTATAATAGAATTTAAAGGTTTATTTACAATCTTAAAACATTAACAATAAAATTGTTTTTGTTTACATTTAACTATACTAAATTAATTGTTTATTTATTAAATTTATTCCATTTTCGGCCGATTTCTAATTTTAACCAACTTCTTTTTCTTTTTTCTCGCAATTCTCTTCTTTCTGTCCAAATATTTAACTGCCCTCGCATTGTTTAACACCGATAGAACTAAATTATCCAAAACAGCCGAAACATCTTCAGTTGTAGCTTTAATTTTTAACTTTTCGTACACATTTATTAAATCCGTCGTTGTAATTATTCCTTCAGTTGTACTTTTATAATCATCAAATTCTGTTGTAATTGAAGTAGTTTTTAGTTCATCACATCCAGTTGTTGACGTTACATATTCAAACATTGTTGTAACTTCATTTACATCTTTAAATGGAACTTTTTCGGTTACACTTTTATGAGGAATATTAGTCGTTGTTTCAACTTCTAGTATATTTGGAATATCTTGGTCCATTTCTAAATTTGGTGCTGTCGACGCTTCATAAAAATCTGAAAAAATTATTTTTTGGGTTGGTTCAATTTCGATATTAATTCCTTCTTGCGTTGTTATATCCTTAAATTGAGTTATATTTTCATTATTTATTTTATTTTGTTGCTCCTTAATTTTATCTTTAATCCGTATTCTTTTATTATTCTCTTTCATAAATCGTTTTCGTTTTAATTTATTAAATAATTCATCAACATCCGAGTTTTGTTTTCTTCTCAAACTTTTCGTTGTCGATTTCTTGGTAGTTTTCGATGTTTTCCCAAAAATATCATCCAAAATTTCTTGACCGTCCTGTGTAAAAGGCACCGGAAGTGTTTGTGGAGTTGGCGCTTTAATTATTAACGGGTTTTTAACACTTTCCGGTTTTAAATAATTCTTTTCCGTTGTCGTTTCCACTTTATCAACAATAATCGTTTGATTTTTTGATGTTTTCAGATTACTTTTTATCTTATTAACAGTTGGTCTTTTCGGAATATTAAATTTTTTTCTTTTTGTCGTGGTAACAAAACTTTTTTCTGTAGTTGTCGTACTTTGTGTTTTTGCACTTCTTATCGTTGTTTTCAAAAAATTCTTTGTTGGTCGTGAAAATTTATATTTTTTCGTTCGTTTCGAAGAGAATGAAACAACTTTTTCGGTCGTTGTCGGTTTAAAAGATGGTTTTCTCGTTGGTTTAAAACGATTTTTAAGTATTAAAGGGGTTTCAGTTTTAATAATTGAAGTCGTAGCTTCTATTTGAGAAGTTGTTTTCGGGGATGTACCAAGAAACGTATCATTTTGATTATTTATCCAAGTAGTTTCATCCAAAATTTGGGTCGATAAATTTCCAATTAAGGATAAAGCTTCTCGATCATCTAAATTCATCACATTTGTAATTCCATTTTCAGTTGGAATTTCATCACGTAACGAAGTTTTTGTTATAAATTCCGATGTCGATTCAATTTTTTCGGTTGTCGTTTTTTCAATTGAAGTTGTAGTCAAATTTTCATCAAAGAAATTCTTCTTTTCTTCCGTTAAAAATGAAGGTTTCGTTGAAATTTCCTTCATAATTGAAGTTGTACTCCTAATTCCATCATTTAAATTCATCATATTCGATTCATCAATATTTCGAAATGAAGTTTTTGTTAAAAATTGATGTTTCAATGAAGTTTCTTTAGAAAAGGGTGAAGATCGATCCTGTTCATTCACCACTTCAGCTTTATTTTCATTATAATTCGAAGTTTTCGTTGAAGTTTCTTCTCTAATTGAAATAGTACTCCTAATTTCATCGTCTAAAAGCGAAGTTTGCGATTTATCACCATATTTAATTGAAGTTTTGGTCAAAAATAAAGGTGTTGATGAAGTTACTTTTTCAGTTGTGGTTGTACTTCCATTTTCATCGAATAATAATGGTGAAGATTCATCCTTTTCATTCATCAATTCAGTATTATTTTCATTATAATTCGTTAAAAATTTAGATTTCGTTGAAGTTTCTTGTATAATTGAAGTAGTACTCCTAATTTCATCATCTAAACTCGATATTTGCGACTCATCAGCATATTTAATTGAAGTTTTGATCAAAAATGGAGTTGTTGCAGAAGTTTCATCTAATAAATTCTTCGTTTCCGTTTCATTTTCATTATAGAGTGAATTTTCGGTTAAAAATGAAGTTTCATCATGTTTTCGAAGTTGAATTTCACTTTTATTTGTAGTTTCATCCATTAAACTTGTTACTTTGTCTTCATCTTTATTTGTAATTAAAGTTTCAAAGTTAATCAAAGTTTGTTGGGTTGTTGAAGCTTTTTCTAATAAAGTTTTTTGGGTTGGTAGCTTTTTAGATGAAGTTTCAACTACTAATTGAGTTGTATTTTCAATATTATCAATTAAATCGAGCATTTCGACTTTATCCACCGATTTAAGAGACTTTTCTATTATAAATTGAGGTTTCATGGAAGTTGTACTTCCCGCTTCATCATCATAATTCACCCCATTCATTTTATTTTCAGCTTGAATCTTAGTTTTAACTTGTATTGAGTTAATTAAAGGTTGTTTTGTTAAAGTTAAATTAATTTTAATCGGTTTCGGTGAAGTTTCCAAATCAATTTCTTTATATAATGATGTTGTTTTTTCTGTAATTTTAGTTTCAGAATCTAAATCAAATTGAGTTGAAGTTGAATAATCCCCAGATTCATCTAGAATCTTTATTGGAGTTGAAGTTTTTGATTTTTGATACTCCAAAGTTGGGGGAACCCAAAGCGGTCGAGTCATCTCTAAAAATCCGTCTTCATCGACATCTTTTTCGACACTTTTTAACATTTTATCTATCAACGAAGTAGATTTTGTTGTTTTTGAAGTTGGAGGTGAAAAAACTTTGTTGTAACTTTCTGTAGCTGTTGCAATGTAATCATTTCCTGGCGGAGTTTGTACTTGTTCGATTTCTTTTGGTCTCACAGTCGTCGGTTTTCTTTTCGTCTCGAAAATATCATAAAAATCTTCTTTCGTTGGCAACAATTTTTTCGTCGTCGACGGTTTTAAAGTTGTTGAAGTTGTTTTTGGTATTTCTGTTGTCGAAATTTTTAGTAAAAGAGTTGTTAAAGTTGTTGGAACTGTTTTAAAACTTGTTGGAGCTTTTAAAATTGTTGGAGTTGTTGACAACATCATTTGAGTTGATAAAACTGTTGGAATGGTTGTTAACATTCTTGGAGTTGTTGTTAACATTCTTGGAGTTGTTGTTAACATTCTTGGAGTTGTCGTTAAAACTCTTGGAGTTGTTGTTAAACTTCTTGGAGTTGTTGTTAAAACTCTTGAAGTTGTTGTTAAAACTCTTGATGTTGTTAAAACTCTTGGAGTTGTAGTTAAAATTCTTTCTGTTGAAGTTAACATTTTATTTTCCGTATCAATAGTAGGATGATTTTTTAAACTGTTCAATAACTTATTGTAAAGTTCAATTTCTTGGTGTAATTTCGATTTAACATCCGGCTTAACCGTTGTGGTGGTGTATCGTTCGTTCCTTTTCGTATAAAAATAAACGGACGTCGTCGAAGGATACGGAGGTAAATAATAACGATTATTACCATTTCTTGACTCTTTAATATCTTGGTTTAACAAGAAAACATGCCCGGGAATCTCATAATTAAATTCCCCATTACTTTTAACATAAACGCGATCTAAAATCGGCGAGATTTTATACTCAACTTCATATCTATAAAGAAAATACAAATATATTATTTTTTATTAATAAGAATTTATTTTTTACCTAAAATTATCTTCACTTCTTCTATGTCTTATTCTTTTAACACTCCATAACGTTAAAATATCCCCGTACTTCTTCCGTGGGATTTGAATTCGACAATTTTCGCAATCGTAGAGGTTTTTATCCCTCACGAAAATTAAATTACCATGGTTATGGTAGAGTTGACCCCTGGCTAACATCGAAATATCCCCGAATGGGACCGTGGGGACGTTATCGCCCAAAATTGGCGCCACGTGCAATTCGTTTTTTAACCCCGGCTCTAACCAACCCTCTTTTATAAACACCCTGTACGTTGCTTCTTTTAATCCGTTCTCCCAAGGTTGTGAAAATATTTGTTCCGTATCTCTTTTGTAAATGATATCTTCGTCTCGTGGGGTTATTATTGCTTGCGAAATGTCCGGTTTTAAAAAGAAAAGGACGAACTGAAATTTAAGAAGTCTCTTACTTATTAAATATTTCTACCCCCTTGGACTTTTCCATCCATGTTTTGATATTGTTGTAAAATTCAAATCATTTTTTTAATTTTTAAAGAAAATAACTAAACTATATAAAGAAATAATTCATTTTTTAGAAAGTTCTTTATTAAATTTTTATTTTTAAAGTGAAAAAATTGAATAAAAGGCGAGTTTCTCTTTTATGTTAAATACTTTTTTATATAACAAATCCATTAAAACAATCCTGCCTAATTTTATACTTACTGTTATAGTACAATAAATAATTAAAAAGCACCTCATCTTAAAATCATAACTTTTTCGAACTCGAAATTTTATGCTAAAAGAATTTTAAATTCTTCGAATTAAAACTTAATCAATGAAATGCACTTTGAATGTAGACATAAACTCGGGCAAAGCTCGCCGTCGAAACTTTCGCGGTGGACTCTGGTTTTTGTTAGGTTTACTGTTTGAGAGTTTGTGGTGATGCGCTCGGTTGAATCTTGACATTGTATGCGCAAGTTTTCTTTGGCAATTGTCTTTGACGAAACACCGACGTTAATCTGTAATGGGAATCTGGGAAAAAAGTGAAATTTTTTAAATAACATTCAACTGTAATTGTGTATAATTAACTAATTATAATTTTTTTGCAGCTGGTTTACCAGGAACTTCGGCTGCCCATCAACTGGTTATTTCAATCCGGCAAAAATGCACCCCAGAAGAAGTTTTGGGGGTTCTTAAAGATTTGCCAAACCCTCGATCTGAAGAAGAAGCCGACAGCCGATTCAACCCATTAAAAATCGACGTTTTCGTTCAAACTTTACTCAATTTAGGCTCGAAAAGTTTCTCGCATAGTTTTGCTGTAATTTCAAAATTCCACTATGTCTTCAAGGTAAAAATTTTAAATCTTTTCTCTTATTTTATTGTTATTCCTTTTTTAAATTAGATCTTAGCTGAATCAGAAGAGGCTCAAATTTGCGTATTAAAAAACATGTTCGAATTATGGCACAACCACCAACAAATGATGCTTGTTCTTGTCGATAAAATGTTAAAAACTCAAATTGTTGAGTGTTCGGCAGTCGCGAATTGGATTTTTTCGAAAGAGATGGGTGCCGAATTTACGAAAATGTATCTTTGGGAGATTTTACATTTAACGATTAAAAAAATGAATAAACACGTTATTAAATTGGGTGGTGAGTTATCGGAAGCAAGGGAGAAATTGGCTCACGCGGAGTCGAGTTCCAGTGAAAGTGAGGACGATGAGACCGCGTCGAAAGCGAAAAATGAAACCGATACGGAGAAACCAACCGAGGAAATGGTTGAAAGGATGGAGGAAAAATTAGAGGCGGCCCAAGCTGACCAAAAGAATTTATTTTTAATTATTTTCCAACGATTTATTATGATTTTATCGGAACATTTAGTAAGATGTGATACGGATGGGAGGGATTATAACACGCATTGGTATCGGTGGACCATTGGGAGGTTACAACAAGTATTTTTGGCGGTAAGATAACTTAATTTAACCTTAAACAAGATTTAATTTAATTTTTGTTTAATAGCATCACGAGCAAGTTCAGAAATACAGTTCAACATTAGAGACTTTGTTGTTTACTCAGGATCTTGATCCGCATATTCTCGAAATATTCCATCAGTTCGTTTCTTTACAAGGGTAAGGAAAAGGGGAGTGTTAAAAATGAAAAAAGTTGACTTTTATAATTAAAAAAGTTAGAGACGTTTATTTTATGATGTAAGGATGAGACAAAAAAAATAAGGAATTAAGGAATCGATTTTTGCTTTCCTTTAGATTTTATACGTAGTGTATATTGTGTTAAGATTTCTTTGACAATGATAGTATCTATATATATAATTTTCTTTTTTGGTTTTGAGATGACGTTCGTTAGTTCTAAATGATTGTGAGTTTGTGAACTGTTTATATTTTTGGCTATGCAATAAAAAATGGTTACATTCTCAAGGATAACTTTTATATCCTTCAAAATCCCTAATTTCCATCAAACTTCCTTTATAGATTTTTGATTAATTCGATAAAAAAATCTTTTTAATTATACTAATTTTAGAAGTTCATTTTTATTTGAAAAGCGACAATCGTTTCCGCCGAAAGATTTCATTAAATTAATCGCTCCAGACAGGACTACCTCCAGATTAAGCGGGTCTCAGTGAGTCCAGACGCTTTCTTTGCATTTGCATGAGCGGCGAAGTCGCTATCGCGTCTTCCGCAGGCCGAAGACGCCACCGTGAGAAGTAACACCCCTATTATGTTCCATTATCATTTAAAATAGGCTTAAAGTCAGTGTCTCTTCTCGAGCGCATCGCCTCCTCCCCTGATATTAAAAGTTTATTATTATTAACGGAGGGAAGGGAAAGTTTTGAAGTCTCGACAATTTTCTTCGTCGTCGGATTAGAGACTCCTTTTTGGGATAGAAATTGGGGGAAGCGGGTGTGAAATAACTGAAGGGCTTATCGCAGGTTGGAATCACACAGCGCGCGATTTGCAGGTTGTATGAAAAAGAGAAACGGGGGGTTTCGAGGTAGAGAGAAAAAAGGATTCGTAGCAGTGTGGGGGAAATTGAAAATTTAGCCTGGATGTAGTACGTGTCGATATTTTAGGGGAGCCCCCGGTGACAAGTGCAGATCGGAACGTGAGTGGTTTCGGTCCCGTGGGACCTATAAAAATCCAATTATAGTATACTTGTTCTTTATAATCTCGAGACGTATGTCGATGTTTCGAAATGGGAATTTAACTTTAAAAAATTCCCTCAAGCGGGAATTATTATCAATAAAGATGGATCGTCGATTTTTATTATTTTATATCAATAATTCCTGTAAGTTTGGGATACATTCAAATGATTTAATTTAAAGTGTCTTTATGTCCATTTTAGCGATTTGTGAGAAACCATCTCCACAACAGTGCGAGTAGAGATCTAACGTTTAATTCTTCAAAATATTAATTAATATTAGATGTCAAGTACGACATGCAATAATAGAACAGTGGTGGTGCGGTGATGAGAGAAACAAGAGTTAATTGTTACTCTAGTGAACCCGGAGGCTATGCGTTCAAAACAGGTCATTCTTGCAAACATGATTTAGTTTGATTGATAGATTTAATTTTTGAAATCTTTGTTGTATATGTCGTAGGCATATTGCGTAATCCGGCTTATTACAATAAGCGCCGTCATTTTGCAATGTGCCCGGCAAATTGGAAAATTATCTCACATTTTGTAAACAGCCTGAAATTTTTTAGGCTTATTACAATAAGCCCACGAACCATCAGTCCAATTGGAAAGTGGACAACTGTTTCTTTAAAAAGCCAGGTTTTATTGAGGCTTTTTGCAATTAGTCTTACAGTCGACGGCGTATTAAGAATAAGCTAGGGTGGGGTAGTTGTGATTAACGCATTATACTTGTTGAAACGTGTGCGCCGCAGTAGCATCGCATATTGTTCTTGGTTTTCTTATAGGTTAGTTTAACTATTGTTGCAGTGCAGTCAAGGACAAACAACTAATAAGGTAAACAAAAGTAGAAGAGCGTGAAACGTAGGTAGAAATGTAGAAAGTTTATCGATTAAAGGGGTGTCTAGCTGTTAATTTCAAACACAGTTGTTAGGTATAGTACAGTAGTTTATTGAAACAAACTGCCGTATTTTATTGGTTTTAACCGTTACACAACTGTTTCCTATGATTTACTAATATATTATGTTACGTTTTGGTTATTTAATAAACTGTTTTTATTATATTTTAATTGCTTTATTAAACTGTACCATTAGGCGTTACAACTGGTTACAACTCTATTGCCAGAAACCGATGTCGCCATGACACATGCACTGGTGCTCACTTTATAGTTACGCGACAGTGCTGACAACTTGTAAAAACTATTTTATATCTTAATATATAACATCTCCCTTCTTTTGAAAGACCGAACAAAGTCAAACAATGTTACTATAAACTAAACATTCTACTGCTATTATTATACTTAAACTAAACTTACAATTTATTGGTTTATTTAACATAGTCTCTCAAATAAGTAGGAGTTTTCCGAATGCGAACAGGTCTACTTTCACTTTGTGTATTATTAGTATTTTTGGGTAAAGATAGATCAGGAGTTTCCGAAACACCGTTATTGGTAATGACAGGATTGTTATTGTTAGTAATCAAAGGTTTATTAAGATTGTAATAATGTTCAAAAACGTTGTCATAAACTTCCCTATCTATATACGGCTTGTTATCTTTAAATTGCTTTAAGAATTTACGATTTCTATCATAGACATCTGCTTTTCCATCATAGGTTATTTTGTATGATCTTGGACGGTTCTTATCTACTTCTACTATTCTTCCCGGTTTCCAAGTTTTATCTTTTTGTTGCACGACTACTCTTTCTCCCTTCTTCAGGTGATTAAGATCTTTTGATTTTTTGTTATAGAAAGTATTCTGAATAATTTGAGTATTTCTATAGTGGTTCTTGTATAATTCGTTTTTAGGGTTATTATTTAAAAGATTTTCAGAAATAAGTATCAAAGTTTTTATTTTTCTATTGAATAGAATTTCAGCTGGAGAAGGCACTGATTTGTCCAAAGGTGTCGCTCTATATTCTAAAAGGACTAAATACATATCATTTCCTTCCTCCTTTGCCTTTTTCATTAGTTTTTTGATCGTTTGTATATGTCTTTCAATTAGACCATTAGACTGTGGATAATTAGGAGTACTGGTTATGTGTCTAATCTCCCATTTTTGCAAAAAATTTTGAAATTGTTGATTAACAAACTGAGGTCCGTTATCAGTGTATAAAATATCTGGTATTCCATTTCTTGCTAATATTGCTTTGAAATTTTTTATTACATTTTGACTAGTGGTGTTATTTTGGAGACAAATTATTTCTGGAAATTTGGAAAAAGCATCCACTATTATTAAATATTCTTTTCCATCAAAATGAAGAAAATCTGCTGCTAATATTTCCCATGGTCTACTAGGTAATTCTCGGTTGATAATTGTTTCTTTCATGTTCGAGTTTTGGAATTTCTCACAAGTATAACATTTTTTTATCACATCTATTATTTGATGATTAATGTTTGGCCAATATATTAATTGTCTTGCTTTTAAAATAGTTTTATTTATGCCCATATGTCCATAGTGTAACTTATTTAGTATTTCCTTACGAAGGCAACTTGGTATTATTACTTGATCACCCTTATACAATATTCTTTTTATTTCTGTAATTTCAGCTCGAACTGACCAATATGGTTTAACTAATATATTTACAGCTTTTTTTTGTTCTGGCCATCCCTCTTTTATAATTTTTAATAACTCTATTAATTCAGTATCTTTATGTGTTTCTTCCTTGATTTTATCATCCCTTTGCGGACTTATCTTTGAATATTGTATTAGGTTTAAATGAAGTTCAATTTCTTTTTCTTTTAGATCAAATTGTTCATCATCGTAACTGCTTCTAGATAATGCATCTGCCAAATATAACAGTTTACCCGGTTTATATTTGACTTCAAATTCATAGTTTTGCAGATTTATTAAGATTCTTTGTAGTCTGAGTGGGCAATTGTTTAATGGTTTCTTGAAAATTATTTCTAAGGGTTTATGATCAGTCTCCACTAAAAACTTTTTCCCGTACAAATACTGGTGAAATCTCTGGCAACCAAAGAGAATTGCAAGAGCTTCTTTTTCAATTTGAGCATATTGCATCTGTGTTTCTGCTAGAGATTTTGATGCATAACTGACTGGTTGTCCCTTTTGTAAAATAACTGCACCCATCCCTAATTTAGAGCTATCAACTGATAATGTGATTAACTCTTTTTCATCAAAGTACGCTAGTACTGGTTCTGTAACTAATAAATTCTTTAATTTGTTAAATTCTTCATCATGTACCCTTGTCCAATACCAAATTATATTTTTCTTTAGCAATTGTCTTAAATTGTGTGTTGTTTGAGATAAATTTGGTATGAATTTAGAAACATAAGTCACCATTCCTAAGAATCTGCTTAGTTCTTGTTTATTAGTTGGAATTGGAATTACTTTAATTGCTTCAACTTTATGGATTAATACCTTTTTGTGTTAGAACATGTCCAATATATTTTATTTCAGTTACCGCGAATTTACATTTTCCTTTGTTAAATTTTACTCCCTTTTCTTTGGCTCTTTCTAAAACTTTATTTAATATTTCATCATGTTCTTCTTTATTTTTTGCAAAAATTATCAGATCATCTATATAAATGCTTACACCTTGAATGTCTTTGAATACTTCTGTAAATGTTTTTTGAAAAATTTCTGGTGCACAAGCTAAACCGAATGGTAGTCTTAGAAATCGATATCTACCATATGGTGTTGCGAAAGTTGTTAATTTAGATGCCGACTCGTTTAGTGCAATCTGCCAAAAACCTTTATTAGCATCAAGTGTTGTGAAAATTTTTGCTCCATTTAATTTATGTGTCAGTTCCTCAAATGTGGGTATTTTATAATGCTCTCTCTTTATTGCCTGATTCAAATTTTTAGGGTCTAAACATATTCGAATATTACTGTCAATACTTTTCTTTACTAATACTAAGGGATGATAATGATTATATCGTCATTTATCATCTTTTTCAGTTCATTTTTTAAAGGTTCCATTAATTGAAATGGTACTTGTCTTGGTGGTACAACAACTGGAGTATAATTATCTTTTAACTTGAACTCATATGGCTCAATTTTTATTTTCCCTAGCCCTGAAAATACCTCTTCATGTTTTTGAACTATTTCTTGAGTATTACATTGCATTTTATCCACTACATTTATTGTCTCCAATAGACTTAGCTCTTGTATTGTCTTTATGCCTAATATGGGTGTTGAATTTGCATGAGTGTCAATTACAAAGAACTGCATGTTATGTGGTTTATTGTCAATTTTTACATCTAACCTACATTCACCTATTACTTTTAATTTATTACCTCCATAATTAGTTATATTTGCAACACTTTCCTTAAGTTTAGAATTTAAATTTAATTGGTTAAAGATGTAGCTTGGAATCACATTTATCTGCGCTCCTGTGTCTATTTTTGTTTTTAACTTAATTGCCAGAAACCGATGTCGATGTCGCCATGACACTTGCACTGGTGCTCATTTTATAGTTACGCGACAATGCTGACAACTTGTAAAAACCATTTTATATCTTAATATATAACATATTAGGTAACCAAAAAAGTTCGTGCGGTTAAATTATAAAGGTTTTATAATTTAAATTTACAATAGTTTTTAATGTTTTCCCTCCTTATAGCCCTAATGATGTCTGCAATAATTGTAGATGAAAATTCGGCTGTTTGTTTCTATAAACTGATTGTTCTACATCTAACAACTGTGTTTGAAATTAACAGCTAGACACTGCTTTAGTCGATTAAATTTCTACAAATAACTACATATTAAATTTAAAGTCGTACTTATGTTAACATAGGTGCTTGCAGTATGGACGACAATATCCAAACTGATGGAACTGATTTCCAGGACGTAAATAACATGAGAATAAACTTTAATGCGCAAATGAAAGAATACTGCAATAAGAGTGAAAATGTCGTAAAGAAGCCTTGGACAAAAGCAACTGTGGAAGAAGTAATTCGAGAAATTTTGGATGCAAATAACCCTGAAAAAAAGAAGACTAGTAGACAATATGGATTAACCAGAAAATACGACACAATGGAAATTGGCGAAACAAGAGTTTTAATCAAGAAAAGAAGAAGTAATGAGGATCCTGTAGTAGTAATGATTCCGGTTGAAGAATACTTTGACAGACTTATTCAATGTCACCGTGCCACTGGACATGGAGGAAGAGATAAAATGCTGTTTGAATTAAAAAATAAATTTTACATTTCCAGACCAGCAGTTGAAATGTTTGTATCGCTTTGTAAAATGTGTAATACGAAGAAATCTCAACAACAACGTAATATTGTGGTAAGACCAATCACCACAAAAGATTTTAACCTTCGCAGTCAAGTTGATTTGATCGACTTTCAATCAACTCCATGTCGAGGATATAAATGGTTAATGAATTATCAAGATCATGCAACTAAATTTTGTGCTGCTGAAGTTGCAATGGAACTGCTGAAAATATTTTTGGATTTCGGCGCACCGCACATTCTACAAAGCGACAACGGACGTGAATTTACAGCTGATGTGGTTAAAGAACTTTCTGGTATATGGGCTGATTGTAAACTAGTACATCGAAGACCTCGACATCCGCAATCACAGTGAAACGTAGAGCGCTGCAACCAGGATGTTGAAAATATGTTACGTTCGTGGATGGATGACAATAAGAGTACAGATTGGGTGATAGGATGCCGCTTCGTTCAGTGGCAAAAAAGCACAGGATCATAGGGCGCAGTCCATATACACCCCTTTTTGGAACGGAACCAAAGATAGGACTAAATTCAACTAACATTCCACAGGCAATTCTTGAAAAAGTTTTTAGTGAAAAAGATTTGGAAAAGTAAAGAAATGACGAATATAAGGGAAAAGTTGGAGAAAATCAAGATGAAAACCAATTCTCTAATGTTCAACAAGAATTGTGTTTTATTTGTTCGGGATATTTGAATGAAACACCTTTTGTTTCATGCTCTTCATGTTCCATGAAGATTCATAAAACTTGTTTCCAAAACGTTTGCTCAATCTCCGATGAAAATGATATGTATCAATGCGATATTTGTAATAGACAAGAAAATATATCTTCACAACGTCAAAAAGCACACGAAGGTCAAAAACGAGCTGCAGAAAAAATGATTGAAAATACCGGAAAGAACCTAAAATCGGTCACAGTTGGAAATTTTGTTCTATTAAATGTGCCGAAAGTCGACCGTGGCCCTTTAGACGCACCAAATTTAATTGGAAAAATTCTTAAAATTAATAATGATGTTTATCAGATAGGAACAAAGAGTGGAATTATCAAAACATGGTTTTCTAGAAGTGACTTCCAAATTTCTGGCGCACAATTTGTTGAAGATATCCCCGAAGAATATATATCTGTTCGTCAAGCTGTAGCAAATGAGTCAATGTTTGGAGGTCAAGGCTATAATACCTGTAAGTGTACAGTGTCAAAAACCCAATGCCAAACAAAAAAGTGCGTGTGCAGGAAAGCAAAGCAAATGTGTTCATCAAAATGCCATAAGAGTTTACCATGTGGAAATAAGTGAAAATAAAATTAGTGTTAATTAATAAAACACAAGTTTAAAAAAGTTTTTGTTAATTTAATTTTCTTTATATTATTATTGTATTATATGTTCTATTTTAACATTGATCTGAATGATCTGTTTAGTTAATATGTGATAAATGTTTATCAATAATAACTTGTTCATCAAAAATTGTCGTTTTTCAACTTTCTTGCATAAAATAACCTATAATTAGTTCAAATACTTCAAGAATACTTTAAGGTCAGGTAATTTTCTCGGTATAATTTTAGTGAACTTATATTAGCCTAGGTTTATTGCAATAAGACTAGAAACCACCAGGTGCTCACTTTCTAATTAGCCTAACTGTATGTGCGCTTATTATAATAAGCCTAAGAAATTTTAGGCCGATTAAAAAATGTGAGATAATTTTCCAATTTGCCAGGCACATTGCAAAATGACGGCGCTTATTGTAATAAGCTGGATTTTGTAATTTGCCTACGACATATACATATTTATTTCCAACAATAATAACTACTTTGTTCTCTTATATATATATTTTTTGATCGATTTCAGCAATTTAAATTTGAATACGACGCGCTAAAATCGAGTTTTGAACACCTGGCGCCAACTAATTACGGTATTCAAACGAGTACGAAGACGAGCACGGACATAAATCGTCGTTTCCACCGGAAGCGTCTACCACCCCCTTGGACTCTTTTTCGTCCATATTTTCCCGTCGGCGTCTACGAAATGAAAGGCAAAAACGCAATCTCTTCGCGCCGCCTCTTCAAGGTGGGGGTTCGTCCCCCGAGCGGTATTCCGAATTAATTAATTAGGATTGCGACCCGAATTATTGTGTCCGGGATATTGCGCCTTTCGGAGTCTCGTCTCTTCGGCGTAAACTCGCCGGTTTTATGACGACAACGACGACGGCAACGAAGGCGTTTTTGCTTATTTCTTAGCGGCGTGCGGATTTGAGTTTTGCATACACAAGAGGCACCGACGGTCGCGATTTACGTCTTTAATTAGTTTTGCCGACTAACAGTAGGAGAGAACTAACCTTGTTTTCTTAGCGGTGCTTTTCGTGCTTTCTCCCAACTACATTTTTTTCAAAAAAAAACTCAATTCTCAGTTTTTGCACAGTTTTTTTGTGTTAATATAGTAAATATAATCGACACGTGAAGGTTTATCCATGAATATTCACGAGATCCTTGTCAGATTTGAAACCGGGCGATCTCCCTTGGGAGATTACAAGGGAAGTTGCGGTCCTCCTAATTGAAAACCATATTATTAATTACCGCCGGCCCAATTTCCTTGTCATAAACTATCCGTTTTAATTATGTTCATCCACCTCGACGGAGGAGGCGGCAGCACCCTCTCCTAGTACATACGGTGGACTCCCGGGGGATGTTCAACACGATCATTACGCGCCCGAATTTCTAATCTACTCATGAGAAACCTTCCCCTTAGGACCTTTTCCCTGTTACAGGTATATTAAAACAAACCCAAAATCATCATTATAATTAGTATGGTTTTATGAATTATTTTTATTTTTGTGGTTTAATTATTTTTTTTTAATAACACCCTCATCTCACACACAATACACACACAAAGTGTCATCCGCAGGGCATTCCTTTTTCATTTCCACTTCATTTCTGGACGCCGAGGCTTTGTCCACTTTTTTTTTAGTTTCCGGAGGTTTCCTCCCCTTTTTCTGTGGAGATTTCTTTTTGTTTCAATATTCCGGCCCGAAGCATTTTGTGCTGTTACAATAGGGGGGTGTTGTGTCTGTTGCGTGGCATTATTAAAGCCCATTTCATGCCTCCAGATGCACCACCAACAACAAGCTACAAGGGTGGGATCGTTTGAGGGGAGAATGAGCCACTGTGTTTGTTTACGCGATTAAATTAGAGTCGGTATGAAGCTAGACTCGTTTGGATGGGCACCATTGTAAAAGAAAAAAAAACAAAAAAAGGGGTGGGGGTAAGTTCGAGATTGATTTTCCGGATGGATTTGAAAATTAAAATGATTTGATATTCACAAACGAAACGCGTTTTAACCCCTAGTTATGTGAAAAGGGCATGCTGCAAAAAAATGTTAAAAAAGTTGTAATTTCATCCAGGAGAAAATGAAAAAGCTTTGATTTTTTAAGGTGGTATTTTTCTGAAATAATACAAAATAGAATAGAATTAACTATTAGAAAGGGTAATTTTGGCGAATTACGTTGTAGCTTTAAGTATATGGGGGGATAATTGACTCGAGTATTTTTTTGTATAAAAAGGGATTTTTTCGTGGGAGGAGAATCAGTTTTGTTTGAACGATGGATCAAAATAAAATAAAAATTCTTCATGTGGCAACCACTATTTTAAGATTTTGGGGTGTTCTACCCAAAAATGGCGTTAAACTTTCGTTAATTGAAAAAATTACATCGATTTATCTTATAATTAATTGTAGTATTCTCACTGTTATTTGTTGTATTCACATTACCTACAACATGGGTGAGTTTTTTAAGATATTTTGAGGCTTATTATATGTATATAGACTTAGGTAGCTAAATTTATTTGGTACATATTATCTCAATCTAGGCTTAGGAAGGCTGAAAGAAAGGTGACCTAAGTAAGGTGTCATTGATTCTTTGAACAACGACAGTTAATAAGCATCCAAAACTTTTTGTAAATATCTGCAAATGTTAAAAATTGTTTTGTGATGACTCCAAATAACCACGATTATGTTTGCAACTGTTTGCAATATAGTTTTCACTTATGTGCAGACACTAATGTTGTCTACCTACAACTTTCTATATGTCTCTGCAAATATTTGCAACTCTCTAAATTAAGCTGATAACCGCTTAACTATTTGAAAATATCTAAAATTATACTATATATGTAAACTATCTTGTTCTGTATCAACGTGATATCAAGCTACAGCCTCTTGAAAAAAATAATCTCGGCCGACTTCGAAGACGTCGGCCGCCCCAAGAATCATGAACAACACTTAGGGCGGCCGATCTGCCTATCTTTCTGCAAAAAGGCTTAGAAGACCTTCTCCCAATAATAATATCCCTATATATAGCTAGCTACAGTTTTAGCTATATACCCACTCTATGGAGGAAAGTAAAGGTGGTCTTCATACCTAAAGGTGGTAGGCGTTCAAACGCGGACCCCAAGGCGTACAGACCAATTAGCCTAACTTCATTTCTCCTCAAAGGGATGGAAAAGGTAATCGATCAATACCTAAGGAATGGAGTGCCTATCACAAATCCACTCCACCCTAGCCAACATGCTTACCAGAAAGCAAAATCAACAGTTACCGCTCTCCATGCTTTGACTAGCACCTTAGAGGAGGCAATTGCAACCAAAGAGATAGCCCTTTGTGCTTTCATAGATTTAGAGGGTGCGTTTGATAACACCTCATATGAATCCATACAGAAGGCTTTAAACGTAAAAGACATACATCCGTCGACAATCAAGTGGTGTATAGCCATGTTGAAAAGTCGGCAGATCACAGCCAGTCTGGGAGACGAGTCGCTGACTATAAAGGCGCTAAGAGGATGTCCCCAAGGGGGAGTGCTATCACCTCTATTATGGTGCCTGGTAGTTGATGACTTGATGAACACCTTAACTAAAAACGGATTTAAGATACAAGGGTATGCTGATGACCTGGTAATCACAATCCGAGGTAAATATGATTCAATCATAACTCAGCTAATGCAGAAAGCCCTACTACTCACCAGTACTTGAGCAATGGGCTCAGCATCAATCCCAATAAAATCGAAATAGTCCCTTTCACTCGGAGAAGGAAGCTACAAATAAAAGCACCCTCCATTGAAAGCAGAACTATTAACCTCAAAACAGAAACTAAATACCTAGGGGTAATACTTGACAGTAAACTAAACTGGAACTCACACTTAGATAAGGTGAGGAAAAAGGCCATCATGGCAAACCAGATCTGCCGCAGGCTCCTAGGAAGGAACTGGGGTCTCAAACCACGAATGGCTCATTGGGCCTACGTAGCAATAATCAGACCCATGGTCGCCTACGCCTCATTGGTTTGGTGGCCAAAAACAAAACATAAGACAGCTCAACAACAGCTGGCACAAATCCAGCGGTTAGCATGTCTTAACATAACGGGTGCAATGAGATCCTGTCCGACGGCTGCTTTGGAAGCCCTACTCGGTCTCACACCGCTCCACATATATATACAAAAGGAGGCAGCCTTAAGTGCCTTATCACTGAAAACAGTTTCTTCACTCAAGTTGATGCAGGGTAACCTCAGAGGACACCTCGAGATCCTCAAGGACCCATGTCTAAATCACCTGATTGAAATTAAAACGGACCTCATACCGACGGAATACAATTTCAACCAACCGTATAAGGTCATATTTAGTAGCAGGGATGATTGGGCGAAGGGAGGGCCTCAACTAAAAAGAGGAGCCCTAGCCTGCTACACCGATGCTTCAAAGACAGTAAGATCTGGAGTAGGCATGGGCATCAGTCGACCAAATAGCCACATCAAATTGCCCCTCAGCTCGGACTTAACAATTTTCCAAGCAGAAGTTCTTGCTATAAACTTCTGCACCGCTTTGAACCTACAGAAGGGACAAAAAGGTGCATCCATAAACATTTTCACAGACAGTCGGGCCGCCTTAAAGGCAATTCAAGCCTACACGTGTGGCTCCGCACTGATCAGAGAGTGTACCAACAACCTGAGAGAACTCGCTAGGGGCAATGATGTTACCCTATGGTGGGTTCCAGGTCACAGCAACATGGAGGGCAATGAGAAGGCCGACAAGCTGGCCAAAGAGGCAGCAAACACGCCCTTCATTGGACCCCAACCTGGATGTGGACTACAAAAAAGCCACCTAAAACAAATAATCAACAACTGGGAGGCTTCAAAGATAGCCTTACGCTGGAAAGAACTTCCAGGTCACAGACAAGCGAAGAGTATGATAACTCCGTCGCAAAACAAAACCAAAGAGGTTTTATGCCTCAGCAAAGAGGATCTAAGAACGCTCTGAGGCTACCTAACCGGCCATGTGCCCCTAAAATACCACCTCTTCCACATTGGACAAGCTGAGGATCAAACTTTGTCGACTATGCAACGACGAGTCAGAAACTGCTGAACATATACTATGCAATTGCGTCGCCAGAGGCCGTCTAAGGCACAACGTCTTCGGTAAAACTCTCCTGTTACCTACGACATAAAGGTTCAAGACCTCAGGACAATACTAAGGTTCATTAAGGACCTACATTTGCCCTAAACCTTTGGAGGGCTAAAGTTACAATAGATCTTATAGGTCGCGGTAACGAGAGGGGCCGCTCTCCTCAGCCCGGCAGCAATAATAATAATAATAATAGGGCGGCCGAATTCTTCGAAGTCGGCCGAGATGACTCCAAATAATTGCTATTATATTTGCAGCTGCTTGCAACTGTCTGATGATATTTTTGCAAATATTTGAAAACTGTTGGAAACATTAGCAAATGTCTAAAATTATATTGTGAGGTATCCAGCAATCTGATGGTGGTCTACAACTGTTTGTACAGACTTTATATACAGACACCAATGTTGTCTACAACTTTCTAATTAAGCTACGATTAAGCTCATAACCGCTTCACTATCTGAAAACGGCTAAAATTATACTATATATATAAACTATCTTGTTTTGTATCAACGTATTATCAGACTAAAGCCTCTTGAAAAAAATAATCTCGGCCGACTTCGAAAGCCGAAATCAAAAATCACGAACACATTTAGTACTGCTTTTATTGTCTTCCCACTGAGCTTTTTCCTCCGATTTTTCGTAAGGTGATATGTCCGACATACTGAAGTTTCCGGTCTTTAACGGTTATAGGAGTTTCTTGCCTTTGCCCATTTGTTTGAGTTGCCCATTTTGAAATCCTTTAATTTATTTAAAAAAACTTTTCCGATCTCTATAACAAAACAAAATTTTATTAATACATTTAGGTAACAATTCAATATCACTTGAAGAAGCAATCGAAGACGTTGCCGTAATCCTGTCTACAATTGGAACCAACATCTTAATCGCTTACATTTCCTTAAACGTCAAAAAAATCATTGCTTTCGTCAACGAATTAAGCAACTTTTCCAACTTTTCCTTACCACCAACAGCAGTCGAAACGAACCGAAAAGTTAACATATTAACAGCAACATGGACCACATCCGGCATGACAGGAACAATTATTTATTTCATTTATAAGACAGTATTCGATACCACGTGCTCCAATAATAACGTTAAATACCAACGATCGGATATTTGCGGTACTTTAGTACCAACTTATTTACCGTTTTCTTTGGATCCGAAGCATTATTGGATTCTGCGTTTAATCGAAATCAATGCTTATCTCCCTGCGATTTGTGCAGCTTGTACGATTGTAATTTTTTTAATTGGATGTAGTGAAATGATCGTGGTTAGAATTAAACATTTAAACGAGTTAATTATCCACGCTGTTAATGAGGGAGAAGGGAGCGAAGACACTGAGAGGAAATTAAAGATTTGTGTGCGTTATCATATTCATATTATAAAGTAAGTTATTTTTAATTAAGTTAAAGGTAATTAATAAATTAATATATTTTTAGGTTATTAGATGAGTTTAATGATTGTTATTATTGGTACCAATTTGTTTATTTTTTACAAAATAGTCCTTTGATTTCAATGAATGGGTTTAATTTTATTTTGGTGAGTTTTAATTTATCAAATTTGTTGTTAATTATATAGTTTTTGTTGAAGAGTACGAAGATTTCAACTGGAATTAATTTTATGGGATGGTTTATTGCTTTATGGTTGTCTTGTATAGCTGGACAAAGACTTAGTGATGAGGTAGATAAAAAATTATCTTAATTTTAAACTTTCTCTAGTTTTTTCTTGCAGAGTTTGTCAATAAATACAACAATATATGCCACAAATTGGTACGAATTAGATATTTCGTTGCAAAAAACTTTGTTGTTGATGATGTTAAGATCGCAAAGAGCTTTAACGGTGAAAGCTTGGTTGTTAGGAGATTCTTCTTTGGAGACTTTAAAAGTGGTGCGATTTATTAATTATTAACTCAATGACAAGAACAAAATCTAAATTCCTTTTTTTTTAGATTCTAAAAACATCTTATTCAATAATAACACTCCTAAATACTGTTATGTACGATAAATAAAATGTTATTTTTTCTCTTTAATTATAACACTCACATTAGTATTAATCTCAACTTCAAACGTTTGAAGTTGACGAATAGCGTGCTTCACTCGAACGATTTCCAGCGTTATAACAAAGCTCGAGTTCTTTTAGCTTTGATTAGAAGCTTGATTTCGAACGAAATTATAAGTTCAAATCGAACAAAGTTAAAAGTTGCTATAAATAGGGGTTAATCTGGAAATATGATTCATTCATTAAAAGTGTTTAAAACAAAAATGGTTGAGGAAAAAATTGAAATTTTGCAAGTTTCAACGAGGATAATGAAATTTTTTTGTATTTTGCCGAAAAATGGGAGATATCCAACTAAATTCGAGCGGGTTTTATTAATTTGTGTTTTATTAAATTTTAGTGTTTTAACAGTAATTAGTTTTCTTCATTTAGTTTACAACACAAGTAAGAAATGTTTGATGTTCATAAATCTTATTTTTATTAATTTATTAATTTATATAATTATAGATAATAGAACAATAAGTTTAGAAGAAGCAATCGAAGACATCACCGTTTTATTCACAACAACCGGAGGCTTATTAATCGTGGGCTACATCAGTTTCAACAGCGACAAAATAATCGATTTTTACGAAACGTTACGCGATTTTAACAGATTTTCTTTACCCCCCGAAACGATTAAAACAAATCGAACGATTAATTTGTTTACAATCCTTTGGTCGAGCGTCGGCGTTTTAGGATCAATTTTGTATTACATCTTAAGAATTAAATTTGATAAAAAATGCGAGATTTATAACGAAAAGTATAAAAGAAACGATGTTTGTGGGATGATTGCCCCGACTTGGTTACCGTTTGAAAGCGATTCAAACAAATTTCTTATCCGCCTGATTGAAATTAATTCTTTCACGCCGGGTATTGGAGCTGCCTGTTCGATTGTAATTTTTTTATTGGGATCGAGCGAAATGATCGTTGTCAGAATAAAACACTTAAAAAAAATGCTTCGAGAAGCCGTTCAAAATAAAATGGGTTGTGATGAAAAATTAAAAGAATGCGTCCGATATCATATCCATATCATTTGGTTATGCGAAAGATTTAATGCTTGTTTTAAGAAATATTATTTTTTATATTTCTTACAAAACAGCCCTTTAATTTCGATTATTGGATTCAATTTCATTATAGATCCGAGTATTCCGACTATTTTAAATTTTTTTGGATGGTTTCTTGGACTATTTTTTACTTGTACCGTTGGTCAACGATTAATTGATGAGGTAAAAGTCAGAAATATTTTAACCACTTTTTTCTAATTAAAAATTTAATTTTTATAGAGTACTTCGATTGCGAATGAAGTGTATTCAACAAACTGGTATGAAATGGACGTTTCTTTACAAAAAACGATTCAATTAATTATTTTAAGAGCTAATAGACCTTTAAGGCATACAGCTTGGTTGTATGGAGTTTCCTCGCATTTAACATTTACACAAATTTTAAAATCTTCGTATTCTTTGGTCGCTTTATTGAATACTATGTATAATAAAAAAGTTGTATAAGATATTTTGTTAAAAAATTTCAAATTCACTAATTAGATTGGTTAATATAAATTTGTTCTTAAAACTGTTTAATTATTAACATTTTTTTTAATATTTTTTATTTTTCCTAGAATTCGGAAACGCTAATTAAGTTTTGGCAATTGAAATCACCTGTCCACCTTTTTCTATCTTGTCTACTAGTTTTATTTCTTTTCCAGCGTCAAGGTTTTAATGCTCTCAAAGACTCACGTGATCTCCCAAGTAGATCGCGAAAGTTCATTAGCGGCTGAAAGATTTGAATTGGTATCCTTTTTATGGTTCGGAAATACCTTGATGGTAGCACTGAAATGTCGGCCCCAGTGTCAATCAAGAAATTTGGGTTATTGGTATTGTCAAAACGAATAGACGCGATGTCAAAAAGTTGAGTGAAAAGTGAGGTTGCCGTTTTGTCAAAATTCCAAAACGAACGCTCCCGTGATCTTGAGCAGTGACAGTGATTACAAGTTTGATATGAAAACATTGGTGGTAAGTTATTTTTAATTTGTTTGTTAATTAAATTTATTTGAGTTAAATTTTGAAAATTTTTTAGAGTGTCATCTTGTGGTGTGACTTGGGATTTTTGAGGTTGAAGTTTAAAATTTATTTCTCACAATGAGGTTGAAGTTGATGGTGAATTTACTCCCAAATTTTATCAGCAATGGAAAGACGATCATGAACCTCTTCCTTGCCAGAGTAAAGAAGTGCTACCACGACAACTTTTGGTAATCGTCTTTGCCACAGTTTAACTGAACGAAAAAAAATCAGATGGTTTTTGGTCACCCATACTGGAACCAGAAAGGAGGTTATCTAGACGTGTCTCTTCGCTTAAGATCTGGATCTGATAGATTTTGGATTATGTCAACCACAGTTGAAAAAAATTCGATAGGTAAGTTTGCTAATACTGCATTATACAGGGTGTTTTAGAACAACGTTTAAATATTTATAGGGGTAGTACTACAGTCGAAAACAAGTCGAAAAGTGTTGATCAACATGGGTCCGAAAATCAACCGCTTTCGAGATACAGAATGTTCAAAGGACTCTACGTTTTTTCTTTTAAACTATAACTACTACAGATTTGATACTAGGCAAATCGATACAGTATAACACTGTCTCTTTTTGAGAATAGTATGATGATTCCATTGCTTCCGGTTAGACCGGAAGTGAAAATAAATACCACTATTTTTCAGAAAATTCAAAAATTTTATTTAACAATTAGTTAGATGGCTTAATTCTAAACAACATTAATTCGAAAAAAAAATTGTACTCCTTAAGGTTTCCGAAAAAGAAAACATTTTTAAAAATAAATTATTAGAAAAATTGAATTGACACAACGTAATACTAATACTAATCAAAACGAAGCTTTTTACTGAAGATGTTCAAAATGTCGACCAGCAACATCAATACAGTTTCTCATTCTACGTTCAAAGAAAGCCCGAACTCTTTCAAATAGCCCGTAGTTTTCACGAATTGTCTAGCAACCCTGTTAGCCGGCGATTGGGAAATGTTTCATATTTCGCTCATTTCAGCATTTGAATACAAGACCATTGCAAACGATTTCACTTCAGGTTTCGCAAAATCAAATTACTGGAGTTTGGTTATTTCGTAATTTGAACGAAACTTCAAATTAATGTATGTTAGCAGATTGTACGTAAGGCAAAGCCTACTCCTTGTAATGGCCAAATTTTGGTAACTAATGGCATAACGTTTTGTAATGGAATAACTTATACTAACTGGAAGCGATGGAAACATCATACTACTCTCAAAAAGAGACAGTTTCATACTGTATCGATTTGCCAATTATCAAATCTGTAGTAGTTACAGTTTAAAAGAAAAAACGTAGAGTCCCAAAAAATTTGAACATCCTGTATCGCGAAAACGTTGTTGATTAACACTTTTCGACTTGTTTTCTACTGTAGCACTACCCCTATAAATATTTAAACGTTGTTTTAAAACACCCTGTATATTATATTATATTTAGTTTTTTTATTGGTAATTCTGTTTAACGCGAAAAGTGCTTCAACTTATTTGAACCAAATATCAGGGTTAGAACGCTAAACTGGTGGAAATTTAATTTTTGAAATATTTTGTAATTCTAAATCATTATTCGAATCAACCATGATAATTTAATGTGGTACTAAATAATTAAATTATTATTAATTTTATATATCATATATTTTATTTCATTAATTTTATCAGTATTTTATTTCTTTCTTATAGGTGAAAGTAATCTGGCTGACCTGGTGAACTGCCAAACGATGAAAACTTGAGGGAAACTCGATGAAGTTGACTTGCAGTTGATTGTTCTACAGAACGATATATTAAAATTTATATCACCAATAAAGGATTTATATTTATCCTCTTGGAAACCTTGGATCTATTAATTCGGGTAATAAACAATTCATGATAGTAATAACTATACTTCCGATGTAATTGAAAATTTCCGTTGTCGTTTATGATTACATTACATTACATTACATAGATTACATATCGGGTAGGCGGATCAACCAACCTTGCACCGCGACCCTAAGGATCTATTCTACTCCCATAAATATCGTTATCAAATTTCACCGTGCAGTCCAATGCTCTTAACGTAACGAACATTAATTCACATAGTCGGCATTCAACATCGTCGGCTAAACCCAACAAGTTGAGGTGTGCTTTTAATCGACAGTGCCCACTAAAGACACCCATTAGAACATTTATGCTGCTACGGGCAAGTCCTAAAATATTCCCGGGTTTGACTGTGGCGATGTTAATAAACACCTTAGCATATCTCATTCCAGGAGAACTGGTCCAATCCTATATTTGGCCATCGCAAATGATACACGAACTGCTGGTTCCGGTCCCACAAACGCTTTAGCGCTGCCCTCTCGTGCTAGCTCATCTGCCGCTTCATTGCCCGCAACCCCAGAGTGACCCGTGACCCAGATCAGAGAAACTCTGTTATCACAACTCAGTGTGTTTAATGTTCTCTTACAATCATTAACCGGAGCCGACACCGTTTTCACGGCTTGCAGCTTCTGGAGGAAATTCGTACTGTCATGTTCTTCACTCCTCCCTTAAGAAGGATTTTAGCACCCATGTCAATAGCAAATACTTCCGTCTCGAATACAGTACAGTACGTACCCAGGCTGTAAGCTAGCTTAATTCGAGGTGTCTGGTAGTATACTTCTGCGGTAGCAGTGCTTATAATGTCTTCCGCAACCCATTGGTGACACATGTCGGAATTATTTTGAGTATATTGCTTAAATCTGTAAATGGTTGTTCTAGCCACTTTTTCTATATGCAAATGCAGAGGAGATAGGCCAAGCAGAACCTCAATTGCTAGAATTGGGGTTCGCACCAGAGATTGCTAATTCAGCTACTCGTTGAATTCGTGAAAGTTTATTAATAACTGAAGTCAGTCGGACTTTCCTATACCAGGCTGCTGCTCCGTATGTGATCATAGGTCTAACCACAGTCACATAGAGCCAGTACAGTATTTCAGGAGTAAGACCCCAATTGTTTCCACAAAGACTGCGACAAGTCCACAAGAATAATCTGGCTTATCTGCTAGACTATCTAGCTTATTAAGCTTACCTAGCTTAATAGCGTTTATGATAGCAAATATAATTTTTTTTAATTTCTTGCTGCGAATGGATTTGAAATTCGCTGGACACTTCACCTCGACGATGGCATTTTCGATTTCTATTATTTCATTTGGAGTTGCAACTAAGAATTCATACTTTTTACGGATGAATAGCCCTCAAGAGTTTGCTGACAAGTTATATTTACTTTCGAATTTTTTTACTGCAAACCATTCATGGTCTTGGCCATGTTTAGTGTTATTGTTTCTAGCAAATTTCGAGTACAAGATTGATTTAACTGTATTTATGCAAGACGTGTCATTCCTCATCTTACGTACAGTTCTGTTCAGATATAATGCGAAAAGAGCCGCTCGTAGAGGCATAAAATTGGTTCAAGGCATTCAATTCGGTTTTACCTGCTCTGTAATCTTGTAAAAGTTCCGAACAGGCAAGCGGGGTGGTGTGATTTATGGCCAAGATGACTGAATCACAAAGAATAATTAAGAAAATAAATAGGTGTAAGCAATTCATTTACTTTACACAATTCCTGTAGTAAATGGAAATAATTACTAATAATTACTGTATTACTTTGGTAATACAGTGGAAGGATAAGTCGAACCTCAAAAGAAATGAAAATGATATATTGATAATAAGTTATATATAAACTATACATATATTGAAATATATCGCAAACCATTTTAATGTAATAAAATCAAACAATCAAAAATCAATATAATAAAATATAACACTCCTATATAACAAAAAATATAATATATTATTATACATATAAAATATAATAAATATTATAATAATCGAATTAGGGAGAATTTCATACAGTCCATTATACCATCAAATATCAGTATTTTGTATAATACCCATTATTATCTATGCAACATTGCAATCTGGTGGACATCGAATTTACTAATCTTTCGCATACATCCTTGCCGCGAAACAATTCCCACAAAACTGTAATGTTGCGGCGCAGATAATCCACGTTGCGAAAAGGAAAGTTGGCATTTTTATTGAACTGTTTTTCCACCAAAGCCCATAGATTTTCGAATGGGTTTAGATCCGGTGACCACGCTGACTAGGGTATTCGCCTAACCTCATTATGATCGTCAAACCAATCATGAACAATTCTTGAAGAATGCACGGCCGAATTGTCTTGGGCTATCGTGATGATCCCTTCTGGATACAGGTTCTTACTGGTGATATCAAAACATCCTCCAGTACTCGAATGTATTAAATCGAATTAAATCTTCCTTTAATTTCGGTCAGTTCTCCCGGTCCATGAATGCTCATCCATCCCCAATAACCCAAGGAAATGCGTCCACTTCTTGTATTGGGTTGAACATGATTAGCATCATACCGGGTTCCATCCCTTCGCCATAATTTCTTATGGTCGTCCGACGAACAGAAGATTTTTTCGTCTGTAACTGGTTCTCAATTATACTCAAGATATTCACGGGCAAATCGTAACCGTGTTGTAGGCATGTTGCTCCGTAATTAGGGGTTTTTTTACAGCTACCCGGTCATGAATGCATTTTATCTGACGTTTTATTTATAGAAATACTCTAAAATCATTTATTAGAGGAACATATAAAAAATCGTGTATTTGTTGTGCTTAAAAATATCAAAAATGATTTTAAATAAAATAAAATTAACACATTTAAAAAAGGTTAATTCATTTTTCGGCCCACTTCAAACTGGGACGGTTTTACCTGGGTTTTACCCTCTTCCTTTAGTCTCAGAAACCGAATTGAATAGAAACAAAAGATGTCTCCGTCTTTTTCCAGTACCAGCGTCATGTCGGAGCTAACAGCGGCCGATTCGCATTAAATCTGAACAGAGGTGTACATTACCAAACCTCGATGCAGTTAGGCACAGATATCTTTCTTGGATCCATTTCTGATTGCTACTTTAGTTTCTATTTTATTTCTGTTAATGCATCCATTTTGCAAGTTTCTAATAAATTCTTCTTTCTTTCTGTTATATTCTTCATGTAAAATGTCACTTATAACCGAATTGCTATCATTATCTAATAATGACATTCACAAATACGAAACCAAGGGGAGGAATGACGTTCAATACGACTTCAAAAATCTAGAAACGCATACAACTACTATGGGGTGAAATTTTACAATGTTGTGTATGGTGGTTTAATGGGCTTATCTTTTAAGACTTCGGTCAATAAAATTAAAAATATTTTGTTGGAGAAGGCCAGACAGTATTGATGAGTTTATAAGTGATACGTCTATATTTTGAAATGACTATTCAACTTTATTGTGTTGTACTTTTTTTTTCTCTTGTTCTTTTTTGTACTTACACATGTATATTATTGACGAATGTATACCTGCGGGTTTTAACATAATAAATTATTATTATTATTAATAGCACCATAACCCTGATCGGCTTTCGCTACCTAGCTGAATTTCCCTGTATATACAAGTAGCAGTATTTTATTTTATTGTATAGCAGTACCACTTCGGATGATGCATCGTAATTGACGTTGTATAAGCGTTTAGCGTTTACACCAGGCATCATCCGCAATTAAGGTTATCATAGGAATTCAGTCTTTATTTACTTCTCCTGAAGCTGTGATCTCCCGAGTAGATTGCGAAATACCAGTGTTAATACATTTGGTTAAGATGTTCAACATGCTGTTAGCTTCCAATATGCGACATCACAAATTAAACCATTATGTAAATCTTAAAATTATGTACTATTTATTTAGGCACAACCCTATTTAGATTGGAAATACATTTGCTTTAATTTGTATTTAAGTTTGATTTGATAAAGATTAATCTTAATTTACATAAACACCACAAATTGATTGTATAAATTTCATAATGACTTCTTTGTTATGTTAGCTTTGTATGTACATTTTCCAGTATAAGTTTAAAAAGTTATTTAGGGTTAAATGTTCATTAAATGGTTGGAAATTCAAGTTGAAGGGGTGTTCGTTTATTATGAACACCCCGTTGGACGGGGAGATTTGAATTGGGTTTGCGTGTCCCACGTTCAGGTAGCGTGCATGTCAAATGATGGAACTAATTACGTCGTCGATGTATGCGTCACAGTGAGGCGGCGCGATCTCGCATTTATCGCAAGTGTTGAAAATCTAAATTAGCGCCGTGTGTACTTTAAACGTCCTCATAAATCACCCTTACTTTTATTTTAAACAAAACCAAAAAAATTAACCAAAAACGATTGTAAAAGGAACAAAAGATTTATTTCGCTTTTTAACAACACAACCAAACTTAATTTTAATACCCTTATTATTTCTCTGGGAAAATCTCCGCTATGCTAACCCCAGTCATGTAATTTTTCACCAATTGCGTTACTAACGTTTTAATAATTTCGGATACAGGCCCGTTTAATTCTTTTGATATCTCAGATGCGTTTTCGTTCAAAACTTTATTGGTTTCCTCGCTAATTCTGGGATTTCCAAACAAATTATCTAACTTGTAAAATTGTTTTTGACTCTTTAATTTTAAAGTGTCACTTTTTACGTTTATATAATCGGCTCCGTTCTTTTTTACGAGGTCGTAATTAAAACCATATTCAACATTAACATCATCTAAAAACCCAAAAAAAATTAATTAAATTAATTAAAAAGGAATTTGAATCATTACAAATTGATATATTTAATGGACCGTGTCCTCTTAAAGGTACCAATAATCTTCCATCAACCTCATAATCCCCAACAATTGTGATATAATCGAAATGAAGTTTGGCCGTGAATTTTTTATTGTCGAAATCGGCGCTAAAAAATTATTAATTGCGATTTTTTTATAAGAAATTATAATTATAAAGATTGCGAAATAATTTTAAAAAGAGCAAGGAAATCTCCTTCTTTTGCTTACGTTATATCTTGAAGATTGACTGTGTCAAGGCCGGATGCTATTATGTCCGTTGCTTTTAGTTTAAGACCTTGGCCGGCTTGTAATTCGACTTTTGGCAACCGAAGAGGAACCATTGGGGGAACCTTGAACGTTCTATCACCTATAATAAAGATCGAAAAAGGATTTATGGGCAACGTTTTCTTTTGCATTTAAAGAGAAAATCGCAAATCTTTAGATTTTTTTTTAATTTCTTGTAAAATCAATTGATATTCATCTATTCAACCGCGATTTCCTATTTAATTGACTTGCATAAAGAGGAAAAACCATCACCTGAAAAATCGATTAGAGACCGGTTTTAGTTTCCATTTAGTTTTAATGCTAATGGATTTGATAATATTAATGTAAAATCCATTTGTTGTAGTTTTCCGTCGTTAAATGAAGAATAAAGGTCGACATTTTAACATTAATTCTAACACAATGTTGTTGTAAGACTTGGCGGCGATAATTTAACGGGTAATTATCGTGCAACTAAATAAACGTGTCAATAGGTTAAAAAAGAGAAAGTGTTAATTCTTTCTTATACCTGTTAATTACTTGTTTAGTTTTTATTGTTAAATTAATTAATAATTAATAATCTTACCTTTCAAGACAGAGGGAATTGCTAATTTTCCATTTTCGGTAGCGCATTTAGAAAATTCTTGTGGACTTAAAGTTCTCGCACATGTTTTTATGTACGAAGCTAAAAACAATTTATTTGATTAAAAACTTGAAAAATAGATTTTTTTAATTAAAACTTACGAAGTGATGCGCAATTAACTGTGACTATAACAACAAGGAAAACAACAACTTTAAACGTAGACATGTTCTTGACGAAGCTTCGTTTGGTATTAAATGAAATCAACGAGTTTCCTCGGGTTTTTATCGATGGTTTTTATTTTTTTTCCCTCTTATTTTATACCGGCTACGGTAAGATTATTATGTCTATTTTTGGGTAGCAGTTTAAAATGGGGGAAACACGCGTTTTTGAACTTTGATGTTGAATAATAGACGAGATCTCCTTGGATTAAAATCTTTTGTGGTTTTTAGATTCAAAGCGAAGCATTATTTTTTTGTTTAAAGTTTACGGCTCATTATAAATGTTTCTCTACATTTATAATGATGTTATTTTTTTGTGGCTATTTTAAAAAATATATTCAACAAAATGGACATATACGTTTAGAGTTAATCGTTTCTGAGTAAGTGTTTTTTTTATTGGTGTTGTTAAGGTGTCAAGTTCAATGTTGATTATTATTATTTATTGCTTTTTACGAAACTACTGTACAAAAGATTTATTTATTTTACAATAGCTAACAAAATAGAAGTGCTGAAAAAAAACCAGAGTGTGATCTCAGTACATGTCCTTTTCTTCGAATTTTTGCCACTTTTCGTGTTATACGTCATTAGCCCAAGTGCAACATTTCGCCGAAATTCCAGCAAAGGGTTTTTTAAGGGTCATTTACAAAAACAATATCTATTAGTCCACAACAAATTTTATGCCATAATTTCTTAGATCGTCTTGCCACTGCGTAACACTGTCTAAGTCTCTCGGCATAAGTACCTCCGTTCATAAATTTGTTGTAATCCTTTACAACGCTAGGGCAAGGGACTTCCACTGAAGAACCATCTCTTTGCATTCGTGATTTTCGGTATTACCGTGAAGATTTTAGATAAAGTGAACCACTTTGTTGTCCTTTCACTTGAAAACCCTTATATTTTGTGAACTGAATCTATAATCATAATCACCTCGTATCATTTGCCTATCAGATACAAAATTTTTTGGAATAAACTTTTTGTTTGCTCTTGTAGTTGCACACGCAAATATATTTTCTACTTTTATGGTTGTATTTTAATTTCTCTACAAGAGCTACAGAGGAAAAAAAAATCGGAGTAGAGCACTCTTTTTCGCTCCATTCCTTTTTGGTCAGAAATAAAATAACTTTTTCTCCTAACCTGTAGTCCTTCCATTCTTCATTTGTAGCACCAATTTTCTCTTGATACACATCGAATCGCAAAATATAACCTTTCCTCTCAGCCACTTTTGAATACTATTATTGATTCAACTACGGATAATTCCCTTGTACCGAAATATAACGATTCAAAGATTTCATTTAGTTTTAGAATGAAAGGTCGAAGTTTGAACAGTTTATCGTTATTAGTGTGATTATTGTTGCAATGCAAATTTGATAAAATCTGATCAAATCTATTCCGGGACATAATGTTTGTGACCAAGGTAATTCCTAGATCATTGCTAAAATAATGACCAATAGTGTTTCCAAGAAGGTAGCCCATGAACGAATTTATATCAATAAATGCATATTATACCATAAATGCGTATACATTTGACTGGTAAACTATAATTTCAGCAACAGGCTTAAGGAATGTCAAGAAAATATCTACTAGACCATCTTTTAAATTGTAGTCCCTTCTAACAAATTCCTTCTGGGTTGTTATCAATAATCATGTTTGCCAACTCATCGAGTACTTTATTCGCTTCTTCAAGAAGTTCTTCATATGTAAGAGCCTTATTTTTCCACCAACACATTTTTATCGAGGTAAAAAGAGTTACAATCTGAAAACAATGATACGAAATAAATTCACCGAAACACAAACCAAATCAGTTTGATGGTACTTCTGAGTGCAATGTAGAAAAACACTTGTATATGTGTAAAATGTAAAATTCTCGCTTATTTTTAGGAAGAACCATCTACTAACACAATAAGAAAGTTTCCAATTTATACCCTCGAACATCTACCACGTGCACTGATTTTTCGTGTTTACCAATATAACGACTAACTGCTCAGTTTCCAAATCATCTTTTTATTTTACAGGCAAATAATAATATACTTTTTGTAATTCGCTACGGTAATGGAAGCTATAACAGTACTCAAACGGGTGCTGTAATGAGACTCCTTACAGCATCCGATGCTGTAATGAGATTTTAGTAACATTTTATGGAACAAGTTCAAGTTGGTGACATTGGGTCATTAATTTTTCTAGTTGTCAATGTGACAATTTTTGTCTATGGATGTTTAAACACGTTCTTAGCATCGAATACAAAGTCCACAATGATGAGGACATTGATTCTGAGCAATTTCTCTTATTTTGGGAGGTGTACATGAAAAATTTTTTTCAGGCGAATATATATTGTGTTTTGACAGTTTCTAATTGTCAATTCAAAGTTTCTATTTTCAAGTGTTCCGGTGTTACCAACTGCTACATACCTATTTCCCTACATTGCCAAAATTTACTTTATTTTTGTTAAAAAAACGTATAAAAACGCGAATTACAAAAAATAGCATAAAAACACGTTTCATAAGACTTAAAGCACTCATTGATTAAAAAACTCGTGGCTTCGCCACTCGTTTTTCAACTTGAATTCGTGCATTTCAAGCGTGTCTTACGAAACTTCTTTTTTAATATACTATTTCAGTACCGTCAGGCCAAACGGTATTTTTAAGCTTGGTGTCCAAATATTATTTGTTTAAATAGTGTGGTACTTTTGAGTACCACATTTTAGATCACTGCAAATGTAAAGTTGTTAATGAGGCTTCGGGATAATGCAAAAATTAAATTTAGGCTTTATAAACGTGATATAGATTGGCAAAATTACAAACGACTAAGAAATTTAACCACTAATACGATAAGGTCCGAGAAAAAAGCTTACTTTAGTAATTTGATGGTTGATATTGGTCATCATAGCTCAAGGCAGTTGTGGAATGATATGGGAAGGGTGGGTATTTGTAAGGGTGGGCCAGTCTTCGTGCGTTATACCCTCATCGTCGCTCTTTGCCGTTAACACTAAAGAAGCAGCTGTGTGATTCGCTGGTTCTATCTTATTTTGCCTATTGTGCTCCGCTTTACCATGCCTCAATTGATAGTATTGATACTTCACGCATTCAAAGAGTGCAGAATGCTTGTTTGAGGTTTGTATACGGTATTCGAAAGTATGCTCGTATTTCGCATAACCTTGGTGACATTGGTTGGTTAATTATGTTCAATAGACGTAAATTGTTAACGCTCTGTCTCTATTATAAGATTTTGACCAGTGTTTGACCAAAATAAGATATCGTTGTGATGTGCACAATCTGAATACGAGGTTGGGATATAGAATTTCTCCTCCTAAGTATAAGTTGTCACTGTTTAGAAGATCATTCACGTACCAGATTTGTGTACTTTACAACGATTTGCCTGATTACCTAAAGATGTTATTTCTCAGAGCCTTTAAGTCTACCCTTGTCAATTTGCTAATGAGAGCTCAATAGTTTTTTCTTTTATTTTGATTTTTTTATTTAATTTATTTTTTATTTGTATATGGTGTGCCTTATTTTACCTTTTACTTTAACTATTCTCGCTTGCCGTGACGTTGCTCGCTATCTTGCGTTTTGCTTTGTAATAAAATTTTCGTTAGTGTGTTGGGTGTGAGCAGGGGTACATTTTTGATGTGCCATACATATTTTATTTATGCATTATAATTAAGTTTATTTAATTCAATAAAAGGCATTATTATTATTATTATTAATATACAAAAATAGTTATATTTCCATAGAAATCAGGGCGTACCTATTTACTTTGTCCCACAAAAAATGCAACATGTCCAACAACATGTCAATATAATTAGACATTAGAGTAAAACTTCGATATAACGGTTTAATATGGAGAAGGCAGTGTCTCTTATAGCTCAATAAAAATATACAATAATCTACTTAGTGCTGAATAACAAATAACAGTAAACTAACATTAGCACTAAAACTAACACTAGACCTAGAACTAGAAACATTCCGTTTAACCATATAATAATAATAATAACTTTATTCAGGCTTCATCAAGTACAAACTTAAAAAGAAAAAAAATATTATACATATACAAAGGTAAAGAAAATGATAAGTACATGCTAAAGTAAAATAAAATACATTAAAGCCTGAATTTAGGCGAAGTTCAGGTAACACCTGTTCTACCACTCAAACCCAAATCAAAAACAATAATAAACTAAAAAAAATTTAATGACAACTGAGCACCGTCATAGGCTAATGTTGAACATGCACAATAGTTAGCCACACATACTATACTATAGAGTGTCCAAAAAATATCATACAAGAAGCTCATCCCCCGAGGCCACCAAGCACAAGCCCACAGTCACACACCCAAAACCCAGTCCCGCAAAGATTTCTTAAATCGGTCCAAGGGTAGACCCACTAAATATTTAGGAAGATTATTATAAACAGATGTAATTTGATATGAGAAGCATCTCTTAAAAAATTCCAAACGATGGGAAGGAGGAGTTAACCTACCGCTGAACCGGGTATTGACATTGTGTATATCCGTTCTAAAGTTAATTCTGTCGAATAGATAAGGGGGGCTCCGCTCCGTAATAATCTTATAATAAAAACATGCTTTGTGATCATACCGACGCGACTTCATATTCATCCATTTAAGTTTCTTAAAAGCAAAAGAGACATGATCCTACTTTCTTAACCCAAAGATCAGCCGGACACAGGAATTCTGGAGCTTTTGAATTTTCTGTTGATGGCGGGAGTCAATAAATGAACCATAAATGTTATCACAATAATTAAAATGTGATAAGACGAGAGAGTCACACAAGAGTTTTTTAACAGAATTATCAAGGCAAT
Source organism: Onthophagus taurus (assembly GCF_036711975.1). Classification (NCBI taxonomy): domain Eukaryota; kingdom Metazoa; phylum Arthropoda; class Insecta; order Coleoptera; family Scarabaeidae; genus Onthophagus; species Onthophagus taurus. The sequence continues at coordinate 1,475,432 of NC_091968.1, read as the reverse complement.
GTCGATTACTGAAAATTAATCTCAGAGAGCCATATGCCCGCTTTAACAGCATATTAACATGTTCCCTAAAGTTTAGTGACTCATCAATAATCAGGCCAAGGTTCCTAACAGATCCACTCAGAGGAAGAAGCACATTTCCCAGCGAAATGTGATCGAATCTGTCGATAAAGATTTTTTTCAATTTAGTAGGACCAAATAGGATCATTTAAGTTTTCCTTTCATTAATTCTTAGACAGTATTCCCGAGCCCCACTGACAATACTAAACAGATCACGCTTGAACTCATTAAGTCCTTCTTAATGAGTCATCTGAGTGTCATCAGCATAATAATGAATTTTACAAAAATCAACAAAACTATTAAAATTTATAGTATAAATCTTAAACAGGATGGGCCCCAATACCGAGCCCTGCGGCACTCCTGACTCAATCTCCAAAGGTCCCGAGACGTTACCGTCAACACAAACAGATTGAATTCTACCTTTAAGGTAATTGGAGAAAAAATCCAGCGCAACAGGGTCGGCACCAATATGTTTAAGAATGGACAGTAATAAATTATGGTTAAGTGTATCGAATGCCTTCGAAAAGTCCAGCAATTCTAACAGGGTCAATTTATTGGAGTCAGTAGCTGTGACAATGTCATCAACTACAACCCTGAAGCCAGACTGGTTCACCGGAATTATGCGCTCGGAGTCCAGGAAGTCTATCAGCTGGCTGTTAACAATCTTTTCCAAGACCTTAGACAAGGAATACAATATACTTATGGGCCTCAAGGAAGAAAAATCAATGGGATTAGACACTTTAGGTACCGGAATGACAATCGACTTTTTCCACAGTGAAGGAAAAACACCCTCCAGTAGACAAGTATTAATTATGTTTACTATATGAGATAAAATTACAGGACAAGCCAGTTTAATAAAATGAATTCCAATACCATCCGCGCCGACAGCATTCGACCTTACGCCCTGCAATACATTCATGATAGAACTTTCGGAAATGAGGCTAAATTTAAAGATATTAGGGCCAAACTTAGAGTTATTGTAAACGTTTATCAGATTATCAACTCTACAATCACCAGAGCACTGGGTCTTCAGAAAATGGTCGTTTAATTCAGAACAATTTTTTAAGTTATTTGGCAAGGAATGATCCTGAAATTTTAGTAAATTATTTCGACGATATCTCTCTTAAGACAGCTGGTAGCACTAGTTAGCATAAAATATCACTATGTTGCATATTTTTATTGAACTAAAACTAGAACTAACACTAGACTACCCTACTACCTAACTAGCTACCTAACTACCTAACTACCCTACCCTAACTAGAACTACACTACTGTTAGTTCTAGTTCTACACTAGCACTATCATTAGAAGTAACACAAGACCCAGAACGAGAATCATTTGGGTTTAGCCGTCTTAAGAGACTCACGGCTAATCCTGAATGTTTTTAGTTCTTGGTCTAGTGTTAGTTTTAGTATTGCACTAGCACTATCACTAGAACTAAGACTAGACCTAGAACTAGAATCATTCGGTTTAGCCGTCCTGAGAGACGTGTGGCTAGAGAACATGTCAGAAAGTTACTTTGATACCTCAGTGATTTTAGACATGATGTTAACTTTTTATACATTATTTTAAATAGTACACTTCAACTTTTAATTGAAAATATAACTCATTTACTAAAAACCAGAAATAAACCTCACGTGATATACTAAAGTTTAACAACATTCTTTGATAAGTTTTGTTAAGGTTATAATTGCAACATTGTTGTTCTTAATAAGTAGGATTAGGATTAAAATTGCATCACTTTCGTGGAATATTTTCTCGAAGGAAATTTAAAAGAAAATTTCTTTCATTCTCGAGCAACACCTAATTCACAGATTTCGATCCCTCAAGGAAGAATCGCTTTCGATTAAAATGCGGAACCGGAGCGTAAACCCTTTTTCGCCGGCAACGTCGTAGTTCTTCGGCGCGTTCGGTCCTCCCCCGAAACTTTCCATTTCCCGTACAAACCCTCTCTCACACCCCCGCGTCCGAAAGATAAAAGTCTTCATAAAGATTATTTAAAAGGACTCTCGGATTTACGCCTCCGCTCCTTCGATTACTTTTCGATTACCCTTCGATTTCTCTTTTGGTCGCCTACGTTTTTCTCGATCGATTCGAAACTAACGTCCACAACCTTATTCACAAAACCCCTTTGCGTGCATAAAGAAAATTATCCAGGTGACGTTTTCATGATTTGCAAAAGATTTTTAAATGAATTTTTAAATTTAAGGGATAATAAATGGAAGATACATTTTTGCGGTGGAAATTTAGGGAAGATGAAATAAAAGCCAACGAGAATGGAATGAAGCGACCTAAATAAATGTTTTCCTTGCTTTTGTTCTGCTTTTGTGGCTTCAAATCCGAACGTTGAGGATTATTAAGCTAATAAAGATTCATCAAGCTTAAATCTAAATTTTTAAATTTCTTTTTTTATAGTTTAGTAGGTTAAATTGATGGAGGGGTTAATAAACATTTCAACTTGTTAAAAATTTATGTGGCTACGGAAAAACCCGGGGTGAGGGCTACAAATTGTTCGAAAAGTAATTAATCCCTTTTGTACATTTATAGTTTACTACTTTGTTTTTGGGTGCTCGAGTAAGCGACATTGAATAGAGGGGTGGCATACAAAATTCAAACGTGCTAATGAAAAATGTAGAAACTCCTCATTGTGCCACATTTCTCCTTGTACTGTTTTAACAAAAAATTTCTGAAACTTTTGTTTTTACCTCGCAGTTTTCTTACAAATCTAGCGCACGCGTAAACCATCCCTTGAGAGCTTTACACTGCGCGTTCAAGCATCGTAGAGCTTTCAGTCACCACGCGCTTTTCGCGGGAAGTACACAACTTTTCGCGTGTCGATATCAAATTTAAGACGCGACATCAAATATTTATTAACAAGATACGTCCAAAAAATTTTTTGAAAATGTTCACATCGAGTGTCGTTTTCGGCGTTTATCTCCTAATCGCCAATGTTACTTCTAAACAATTAGGTAACTGTTTTTTTAATTTTTTACTTTAATATTTATTTCGTGTACATTTTTTTAAGACGCTTTTTATATTTCATCCAACTTTACGAATCTTAATTCGTATTTTATGAGGGAAGAAAAGTGCATTTCGTTCTCGCAATTATGTTTCCGCTTTGCATGCATTTCCATGTCGTTATAACTTCGGCGTGGTTTTCGTATTTCGACATAAAAAATTAAAAAAAAAATAAAAGCACGTTTCAGTAAAACCATTAAAAAAGAATCGATCACTCTCTCAATGTCGCCCTCAATAACAACATTGAACATTAATCGTTTTGCGATAATATTTCGTTTTAAAAAATTCAAAACTTAAATATGAAGAATACTTTAAAAAAAAAAATAATCGATTTTCGTATAAATCAATGAATGTAATTAAAACATTTTGTAGAGTAACGTTATTTTGATATTTAACGAGGCGCAACGTTATTAAACCGATTTGGTTTATTGCTGTGGATCGACGATTTTTGCATAAACTGATGATTTAATTCGAAAAATGAGAATACGCTTTCCCGCAAGCAATTATAAATAATTTGTTTCCCCCCATTGGAATCGAAAAGGTTTATTAGTTCAATTCTGATGTTTATCGTTCCCTCTAAAAACGTAGATACGCGTCAAAGGGTACCGTTATTCCCCGAATTCGAATCGGGAAAATTGGCCCAATTAGTGCATGAAAACGTGAAAACTGAAAACGTATAGTGTATCACTCGAAATGCCGAAACGAACATCCGTTACTACTAAAAAACAGAAATTGTGATTACTAAAACGAAGTTACTGCTTTGATGTTTTGAATAAATGCTTTTTGTTTTAATTTTTTGTTACAAAAATCAACGCAGACACTTGTTAATGTTATTGTAAAAAAATTATGATTCCAAATTAATTTTTATGGCTTCTTCTGAATATCGGTAATAACATTTGGATGAACGGAAGATACATTTTTATTTCTTGGATTTATATCATTTAAGAATTTTCAGTTATTTTACTCTATCTATTGACAACTCTCTCTCTCTATTTTTCTTTTCGGCCATCAGTTGTCCCTTTTTTGACAAAGATCTTTTTCATAAGTTTCCATGTTTTTCTATCCTGGGTCACCTCAAACCATCGACTCCCTCAATTCTCTTTATATTGAATCTCCATCTTCTTGGGGGTTTTCTCCCTGTACTTGCCACCCATTGCCACTTTAGCTCTACGACTCGTGCTATTATGTCCATGACGCCAGTTTTCTCTCGAATATCCTCATTTTGGTTCTATCTCTTAAGCTAACGTACAGTACTCTCTACATAACTTTCAACTGGTTTGAACTTTTTTTTTCTGCGTATGTGTTCTAATTTGCCTAATCGTATTCCGAACTTTATTTCACCTATCTGATTTTTTTACTCATCCTCATGGTGTGTCCTAGGTTGCTGAAAGCTATTTTTGTTTTACTAAAATTTACCTTTAACCCCATTCCTCTGGCTGTTGTATTTAGTTGTGTTAACATAGATGGTTTAAGTAAATCCCATTGTGCTAATGCTCTTGATTTCTAAACCTGTATCAACTGAATCATGTGCTGAACTGCAACGGTAGATTGTTGGATTTAGTTTTAACTAACATTCAGCGTCAGTTCGAACTCGTTCGTGATGACCTGCCTCTTGTATCTGAAGATTTGTATAAATTTTTCCAGCTTGTGGCAGTCGTTATGATTTTCGCTTTAATGGCTTGTATGGTGATTTCCTCGAAACAAATTGGTCCTTTCTAGATCAGTGCGTAGATGTTGATGATGCTGTGCGATTATTTTACATGAAGATCCATGAACTATTGGATCAGTCTATTCCAAAAAGAGCGTATCACACTTCTAAAGTCCCTATTTGGTACACTCCTGAAATTAAAAATCTCTTAAAGTTAAAAGACTTCTTCTATAGAAGAAAGTGGAAGAGAACTAAATGTGATTTTTATTATGCGGACTTTGGAAGATTGAGATACTTCTACTTGACTAAGGGCCGGTTGTACCACCTCCCGATAAACTATCTAGCGGATAATTACCATGGTTACAGCGGTTTTAAGCGCTCTCATTGGCTTAATGCGCCAATTTATCTATCGGATAAACTTATCGGGAGGTGGTACAACCGGCCCTAAGTGAAAGATCTCTGATTCGTATACAGGCTGATTCAAAAAACTACTGGCAGACTTCTAGAGTAGATAATACAGGAAAAATTAAGATGAATAGTCTTAATTTAAAAAAAAACTTTGACCCGTTATATCTCGTTAAGGAGGCATTTGCGACCCCATGTATATTAAGACTTTTCATCTTAATTTTTTATGTATTACCTGCCCTAGAAGTCTGTCAGCGGTTTTTTGAATCATCCTGTAAAGTCTTTATAAGTAGTGCCCTCTGATCCTCGTAACTTCTGAAATTATATAAGGCATAAAACTATGACTACACGACTCCCTGGTGAAATTGCTTTAGATGGGTGCATCTACGATACTCCCTATAATATAGTTAATGCTTTTGCCGATTACTTTTCGGGAGTTTTTGGTGGTGACTCTACCTACGAGTTGGTTGATTCGCACTTTATGTATCCATCTATCATTTTAAAGATTATCACTGTGTGGAACAGGTTACTGTAGCGCAATTCTTTTTGCCCTGCTTTTCGTGATCATGAACTTGTGTCTAAAGACAGGTGAGCTTCTTAAGATCTGGAAGCGATTACGGATAATTCCCGTTTTCAAGCGTGGTGATCGTAACAGCATTGCTGATTCTCGTCCCATCTCCTCACTTCGCTAAAGAATTTGAGCAAATCATCTATGGAGCTATTTATCCGCAAGTTCAATCGTTTGTATCGCAGCACCAGCATAGGTTTATTAAGCGTCGTTCAACGGTTACTAATCTTGGGGTGATTACAGAAGTAATATGTGAATCCCTGGATAGGGGTTGGGATAGGGGATCGTTTGATGCGATCCATCACGATCTTCTCCTCCAGAAGCTCAGTATGTTTGGCATTTCCCCTAGGCTTTGTTATGTACTTTATAATGGCTTTGCTTCGGTGGAGTTTATTGCACGATCTGGTATCCCACAGACTCTAACTTGGGTTCACTACTGTTTGTAATATTTATTAACGACTTATTAAACAGATTTAAGTCTGGTATATTGGCCTATGCTGATGATTTTAAGACATTTCGCCCTATGACCTCGGATGATGAGGTGGCTTTAATACAGTCGAATCTTGATATTTTAGTGGAATGATGCGATCGTAACCAGCTCAGGATTAATGTGAAGAAGTGTAATGTTATCAGTTTTACACGTAAAACGACTCTGCTTAAGTTGACTTCTGTCAAAGATCTGGGAGCAACTTTTGATAGCAGACTCTTCTAACTTTTTGTGCTGCGAGGATGCAATACGGATTCTGCAGTATATATATCATTTTGTCGGGCGCTTGTTCTTCCAAGACTGGAGTATGGTTCTGTTGTATGGTCACCGCATTATATTTCGCATAGTTTTCTATTGGAGAGAATTCAAAAAGGTTTGTAATGTACCTTTCCTTTTGCGTGGATGGAGCTTATCCTGTTCGTAGCACTGACTACCAATCTCTTTTGCAACGTCACCATTTTTCTTCGCTTGACACTCGAAGTAATGATCTCGACGTTAAATTTATTATAAAGCTGGTGAGTGGTGAGACGGATTGTAACTGATTACTCTATTGCATCAACTTCAATGTATCCAGCCACGTTACCCGATACAGATCTGTCTTCTATTTGAAGAATAGTAGAACCAACGTGCAGGCTAGCGCTCCGCTACACAGAATATGCAGGCTTGTAAATCTGAGAGACGATTACAATGTTTTCGCTTAGTGTTTAATTTTGTTGGGCAATAAAGAGTGCGATACAGGGTGAGAGGCCAACTCATACCTGTTTTGGTAAAAATAAGAAAAAAATTCTATGTCTCTTAGTTAAGTGGTAATAGACATATTTTTGAAAATGTTAAAAATCGTTCCCGTACACCATATCTTTAGGTACTACGGTCAGAAATGTTCGTCATTTAATAGTGATTTTTTTAATAATGTATTCCTCATGAATCATGCTATTATAGCAGTCACAAATCGAACAACAAAAGTCGTTAGTTTTGCAAAAAAAGTATTAGTTTGATTGAGTTAAGGTTGTAAGAATTTATGTCTATTAAGTTTGATACACGATTTCTAAACAAAGGAGTAGTATAACAACATTGGCAAGTTATTTTAAAAGATGGCCTGTTTAGTCAAGATTCCAAAATGGTATAACACTTGCCATTTTTCTTTTCCTAAAAAATATTATTGCCTGTTTTTCTGCAAAAAATGCGTTATTTAAAAAATTCATACTTTCGTATGTTATTTGTATTTCCTCCAAAATGATTTAACAACTTTGTTAGAAGATGTGGCACTCAATATCTACAGAGAAATGTGGTTCCAACAAGACGGTTGCCCAGCTCATTATGCTTGTCCTGTACGGGATTGCATACAGAATACCTAGAAAGATGGATTAAGATTAAGATGGAGTAAAAAGATCTTTTCTGTGACAATACAGAGCTTGTATTAGTGCCAACGGCAAATAATTTGAGCATTTGCCTTAGTTTTAAAAAAATAATGCTATAAAATTAATAATAAATAAATTTGTTTGTTTAATTTTGTCTTTAGGTTAACCTTATTTGAAAGAGTCTTTTTGCAAGACATAAGGGCAACCACCTTGTTGAAACCACATTTTGTGGTTCGTAGATATTGACTGGCACATCTTCTAACAAAGTTAAGAGGAAATAAAAAGTAAATACAGATAACATACAAAAGTATGAATTTTTTTAAATAACGTGTTTTTTGCAGAAAAATAGGCAATAATATTTTTTATGACAACAAAAATGACAAGTGTTGTACATTTTGGAAACTTGACTAAACAGGCTATCTTTTAACCCTTTGTGTCCCAAGAAGTCAAACATTTTGAAACTTTGTGACAGAATCAGACAGAATTAAAACGCTATCAAAATACACTCAGTAAAGGCGTTTGGAATAAAATCTTAGCAAAATATGCAATCCCCCTATTTTCGCATAGTCTAAGTGTCAAAAAAGATGCTAATTCAAAAATTCCTAAGAAATTAAGAAATAAAACTTATTTTAAATTGAAGCTTGAAGCTTTCTGTTTAAATCGATGTATAATAATTGTTGGGTTGGATTGGAAAAATATAGAGAAAAAAAATTTTGAAACAAAACTTACATTTTCGTATAACCTAAGAGTGTCAAAAAAGATGCTATTTTAAAAATTCCTGGAAGCTGTATTTATTGAAGTTAAGGAATGAAACTTTTTTTAAATTAAAGCTCAAAGTTTTCTCTTGAAAATGATGTATAATAATTGTTGGGTTGGATTGGAAAAATATAGAGAAAAAAAATTTTGAAACAAAACTTACATTTTCGAATAACCTAAAAATGTTAAAAAGATGCTAATTTAAAAATTCCTGGAAGCCGTATTTATTGAAGTTAAGGAATGAAACTTATTTTAAATTAAAGCTCAAAGTTTTCTCTTTAAAATGATGTATAATAATTGTTGGGTTGAATTGGAAAAATATTAAGAAAAAAAATGTTGAAACAACACTTACATTTAAAAGAGTCAAAAAAAATGCTTATTTAAAAATTCTTAGAAACCATGACATAAATTCTTTCAACCTTAACTCAATCAAATTAATATATTTTTTTGCAAAATTAACGACTTTTGTTGTATGCCTCTCACCCGGCGCCCGCTTGACGTTGAGTTTCGGGACAACCTGTATATTATTATTATTACTATGATAGCGATTTGAAGATGGTTTGGAGTGCCCAGATGAAGAGTTTTGTGGAAAAAGTGACGTATGGGTTTCTTAACTTGAATTTTATTCGATTCTACTTCTCTTGGGGGTTGTTTTGTTTTTTTAGTTGTTCCAGCGCTGTTCTTATTTCCTGCTTAATATTTGCTACTATGTAATGGATCTCATTTTTTGTTCAACCATCCAGGCTTGCCCACGTCAAGACCAAGACCGAAATTTCCAATGTTATATGAATACTAATATTCCAATAAGCATTTATTATTAATTCATTTTATCGGTTTCGACACTTACCAAAATGTAGAGAGTAAATTTACCACTACAAAAAAAAATGCCTAGCATTGTTGAGGACTGTAGATGGCGACTTTATTTAGAGGGATCATATTTCTCCGTTATGACTGCTCATTAGTCCCTTGTAAGCCTTAATAACATAACAACTCCTCCACAGCACACGAACAACACGACTTTCCGTTCATTTACAGCAGTATAATTTTTGCTTTATCCATCGCAACATAACGCAACGCGATCTGTACGTTTATTTCGTTACTGATTGATGTAGTATTAACTTTAATCTAAATCCTTAAATTTATAATTAGTTATGTTATGAATTCAAAAATATTTTTAATATATTAGTTAGAATACAGAAAGTTAGAAATACAACAAACCAAACTTGTTCGTTGGTTTAAACTTTTAGACGATGTTAAAACGGCCGACGGCGGGTTCAAGCGAACGACGAAATTTTGAAGTTTCCAATTAAAATCTACATAGATATAAACGTGGATATGCAAATTTACGTATCGGCATGTTGTACATAAATGCAACCGCATCCAGACGAATATCGACAGGAATTTAATTAGAAACTGCTCTCCGAGTCCGTGTACGACTCACTTTATTAATGTTTTCAACGATTTTATTGACCAAAGTTTCGAATTCGTAAATTATTAAAATTGAGAATATAACAGTTCCTTTGGGTCGACACCAATGTAAACAGTTATCTCAAAGTTATGATGTTTGGTGTTTTCGGAGGCAATGATGGGACGTGTTCTTGGATTTCGATAGACTCTGGAGAGAGAATAGAGCTATATTGAGATAGTGCCGGGATGGGGGTGAAATTGCGAGGTTAATACACCTCCTCCCTCGATCGTTCGCGGCCCCTCGAGAAACTTACGACGGCCAGAACATTTTGTTTCTTAGCTCAACGGGAGGAGAGATAGTGGAAACGCTTTAAAGTAGCGCTCGAGGTTGTATTTTTCGTTAAGAGTGCGCTATTTACTGCAGAATGTACAAAACAAAAAAAATTCTTATTTATTTTTTAACACTTTGCTATTTCTTCATTTTGAGTTGGTATAATTTAATTTTGAGCAATTACTAGACCGATCCATCAAGCCAGCTATGATGAATAGTCCAATTTTATTTATTTTTTAATTATTCTCGCGCCCTCTAACGACGGGATTTTGCAGGACCGGGGCGGCGTAATTAAAAATAAAAGCGAGACCAGCCTTCTACCCGGCCAACAAGATAATTGAAATATCTTATGGAAGGAAGTGCTTTGAAGTGAGCCAACAAGACGAAAAAATTTATAAAAAAGCGGGATTTTACAGCTAACGGCCAGGTTTTCGTGAAATTTATTATTTAAGCGCTTAAAAAGTTCTTTCTTCCCTTCAACTATCACTACAAGAGGAAAATCGTTTAAATTCCTATCTCAAAAAAGAAAATTAAATTGCCAAGTTAATTTCATTAAAAAACATTAATCTGGTTTAACTTTAGTGACGTAATAATCCTCTTGATTTGCGATTGGTCATCGTTAGCGCCATCTGTTTATCAAAATCCGCTTGTTTGTTTCAACTAATAACTGATGATTAAAAACGATATCGATGATAACGATGTTATGTCAGCGAAAGGTGATTAAATTGATTTATTCACTATTATAGTTAAGCTTAAATCATTTCAATATAATTCTTTGTTAATTAGAACTTTTAGTTTTTTTTTTTGATGCAGTTGGTTATATTGTATGTGTCCTTTTCCGTTAATAATCGCCGTCTGTAATGCCGCCAGAGGGATTAGAGTTGCTGTCAGTCCGACGGGTGGCTCATTAAATCGCGCGCGTTCGCCCTCTCGCGGACCAATCGATACAGTGGCGTCCCGCTAACAGATCCCTAGGGGACGACCCGGAATGCAATATTAAATCATTTGTCCTGTATGGCTCCGTATTGTCCTCGCTAATGCCCAGTACATACTGGGAGATTAGTTGGGTTTCGCTATTATTATACCCTGGTTACTTAGTCGTGGGGTGATGCTGGATATGCTACCGATGCGAAATTTCTTTTTTGGGGATTTATTCATTACACGTTTTGATTATAAATTCTGGAGCTTATCTTTTTCCTTTACTTTCTCCATGTTATCTAGGTACTGAGTGGGTATTTGAATTAAAAATGTAAGCAAATTATTCTTTTTTAAATATATCTCATTTTTCTATAAAAGAGATCTCAGTTAGTTATCATAAAACAGTACCATGCTAAATGGGAAATTCTACCTAACCTAACGCAATCCAACACAATTCAACCTAGGTTGCAATTTTAAAATCGCGTTTTGTATTTCGTAATTTGCTTTAAAGGTTTGTTTGTAATATCAAGTTACATCAACATAAATACATTAAATGTGAGTTTACTCAACGTTGCGTAGTCGAAAGAGTCATCTAGCGGTTTCTATTAGGTACTATTGTCGAATATACAGTGAATTTCACTAAAGATGCAATATAAAAAAATATACTTCTATACAGAAACCAGGGTGTACCTACTTACTTTATACCACATAAAATACAAAATGTTTAAATAGTAATATAATTTTATCTACGACTGCTTGGATAAGTCATCATTACCGCACTCATTTTAGGTGATTTGAGTTACGTAATGAAGTTCATTACCGCACTGGTTTCATTACGTAACGCATTCTTAGCCTAATCAGAACAGCCTTAATTTATTGAAACGAGCAACAATACAAAAGAAAAAGTGCTTCTTATTTAAAGAGAAACAATACTATTTATTATAAACATTAATTGTTATGTTTTTATATTTCGAAACACTTATTCTAGATGAGTAACATGTTGTTGAAACTGACAATTCAAAATTGTCAACAATCATTTCAAAATATTTTTATAAATGTCAAATAGACTTTTTTAAAGAAATTGATTTTTTAGTAATTTTTAGCAGTCGTAGATAAAATGCTGTATATCACACGTGGGCTAGAAACATAATTACAGTACGAGTGTGGAGAATTGCACGACGAGGTCGTAGACCGAGTCGTGTAATCACACTTGTAATATAAATAACTATTACATTACAGTAAAACCTCGATATAACGGATTAATACGGGGAAGGCTGTGTCCGTTACAACGATCTAGCGTTGAATAACAAATAAAACTAGACTAATACTAGCACTAGAATTAACACTAGACGTAGAACTAGAAACATTCCGTTTAGTCGTACCTCTCTTAACCCATTTAGTCCCACGCTGCTTTATAATAAAAAAAAATCTGTTTTTTACAAATTTCCATGAGATAAGATGGAATGAAAAGTATAAAAATGTACACAGGCGTTTGAAAAAAAAATTGTTTTATGAGATGGTGCAAAAATGCAGCACTGGTAAGATAAACGAACAACAACACAATGATATTTTGATTATCATTTATTAAGTAAGTAACAAATTACTCATAAATAAATAATAATAGTAATACAACATAATACTAACAAATACCAACTTTAGTATGAAGTTTAATATAGAAAATATTTATACTAAAATTGGTGCAAAACGCACCAATGGGATGAATAGCACTCTTCATGTAAATGAACGCTAAACTACACATATATTGACACACCATGTCCATAAACGACAATTTCTAGGCAATTCACCGAATAAATGCGTCTAAACTGGTTTCTGATAATACGAAAAATGATGTAATCCTTATATCTCATCATACATCCCAATGGTGTGTTTTTGCACCATTAATGTTTCAAGACGTATTTTCAGAATTCATGTTTTTATTTCGCGTTTCAAGATATACCGGGTGTCCCTCAGAAGTGGCTCACCCCCATATTTTTTTTTATTATTATAAGTGATACAAGAAAACCATTTGGAATGCATAATTAAGCCGTTACAACGGATCATTACGACATGAAATCATTCCCTTTGTTTCCGGTTATACCGGAAGTGAGTACTAATTTTGCTAGTTTTTTAAATCTATAATTTTTTTTCTTCAGTTGGATACAGCATAATTTCACATAACTTTTACTTGAAAAAATTTTCACGATCGCTTCTAATTCTTAAAAAAAAATTGTTTTCGTCATTTTTTAGCGTTTTAGTACCTTCGGAAAATGTATTAAAACTTTTGACGCATAGTAGCTAGGTTAATAGTATAAATTACGCTATATTTCTCTTGATTTGCTATTTCTCGAGCAGTGACCACTGCTATGCTTCAGTCAGTGGTTCTTTTGTTATCATGTTTTTTTAATACAGTTGTATTAAATTAGTTTTAAAAGAAAAACGCGAACAAACAATTAAGTTTTAACAATTATTTTTTATTTTCGGCATAACCTAGTTTTTTTGAACTTATAATTGAATTATATTTAATTATTTATTCGCGTTTTTCTTTTAAAACTAATTTCTATGACAGGTTTTAATCTTTTTAACAGTAATTTTTCAAGCAGCTTGAATAGTAAGGGTAATAATGAGATTGGCCTATATGATGTAACATCTGTGGGGGGTTTAGTAGGTTTTGGTATCATATTTATTTCAGCAACTTTCCATATGCTTGGGAAGTATTTCTGTTTAAAAGCAGCATTAATTATGTGTAATAGTTTTGTAATCGCCCGTTTTGGTAGATGTTTCAATGTTTCTCCATTAATTAGGTCATAGCCTACTGATTTCTTTATATTTAGTTTTTGTATTTCATAATAATAGTTCTTTCACTCTTACACATGGTATATTACTCTGCTCACTTTGAATTACGCTAGGAACACTATTTAGGATTGTTGTTGGATTGTCTGATGTAAAGGTTTCTTTCAGACGTTCAGCAAACAAATTAACTTTTTCTTGATTGCTCTTAGCCCAATTTCCATTATTATTTCGAATTGGAGGTGTATGTGGTTTTGGAACTTTAAGCTTTCTTGTTGCCTTCCACAGAATAATCAGTAGTGGCATCGCCAGTAAGGTCTTTTAAGTAATTTTGAATATTATTATCTTTGTGGCTATCTGTTAATGCCCTTAATTCGGCTGTTATTTTATTTAATTTAGTTTTATCAGTAGGAATTCTATTGGTTTGATATTTCTTTCTTGCTTTCCGTTTTTCTACAATTTTATCTCTAATGAATTTAGGATAAATATTAGATGTAGGTTTTGGTGTTGAGGTCCAGGCTGCGTTTTGTATGTCTTTTAAGACCTTTTCTACTTCATTGTCATTGTCTTCGTTTGTTTTCATAAGAGCATTAATATAAATTTTATTATCTAATGTTTGTTGAAATAGATTCCAATTAGTGAGTTTATTAGTTAGTGATAAAAAGGGTTCTTTGTTGTATACTTTGTTATTTAGAGTAATAATTACTGGTGAGTGATCTGAGTCCAGTCCTAACTTTTCTTGTATGTTTACGAAGTTAAGCGATATATTTTTCGTAATACAAAAATCAAGCTGGTCCGGAATTTTACTTCTATCTGTTGGCCAGTAAGTTGGCTCTTGGCTCTTGGTTCCAGTGGAGAGTACCTCTTCCTTTTGTATTTGTCAATCGAGAACCCCAAGACATATGTTTTGCATTAAAGTCTCCTTTAAGTATAAATTTGTTGTCAAGATGTAGTAGAATTTCCTGATAATATTCTCTTTTGAGATTATGTCTCGGTGTATACTCGGTGTAATATTAAGCCATTAGCAGTTTGAACTTTTACCACTGTAGTTTGGTGTTGTTCAGTAGTAATTGTATTGTTCAAATAGTGGTCAATATTCCTTTTAATAATAATTGCACTTCCACCTTCAGCCGCATTACTCAGGTGAATTGTGTGATAAATATTGTAATGGTTGATGTTTATATACGATTCTCGTGTAAAGTGAGTTTAGGAGATAAGACATATATCAATATTGTTTTCTTTAAGTATTATTGGTAGTGTGTTTTGATGCTGTCGAAGACCATTGGAATTCCACAGCATTATTTTTAGTTGCTGCTTTTTAGACATTTTGATTTCTTTTTTGAATCGCTCCTTGGTTTAAATTACTTTCAATGAAATCTAGACGTGCATATAATGTTTTATTGTTTCTTCTTGTTGAAGTATTTTTTCTAGTATTAGATCTAATTTACTGTCAGCCTTCTGAATATTACTTAAAGTTTTTAAATAGCAATGTACCCTTTCGTTAGGCTCATTTCATAGAGATTTTTTCGCTCTTTACCATGACGTAAAATTTTAGTGCCCTTATTTCAGAAAATGTTTGAAAAAATGTAAAAATTGTTTATTAAGAAAATTTAACTAATAACGTTAATCTAAATATGCAAGATCGTCAAGTACCTCGAAGTATCTCGAATTATCTGAAATGTACATTAATTTGTTTTATTTTGTATGTAAATTTAATTTACAGTAATATTATTGATTAATTTTTATTAATAAACAATTTTTATATATTTTTTTGCAACAATTTTACGTAATCGTAAAGAGAAAAGTAATCTCTATCGAATGGGTCTAACGAAAGGGCACATTGCCATTTAAAAAAATTCATGTGCTATTCGTTACTCATTTGTTTTCTGAATTAAAAACAATTGAATGTAGTCTTATTATGGCAAATAAGATATTAAACAACTTTTGTACAAAATGTTTTTTTATAAAGTCATAATGGGCACCTGTATACCGGGTGTCCCTCAGAAGTGGCTCACCCCCATATTTTTTTTTATTATTAGTGATATAAGAAAACCATTTGAAATGCATAATTAGGCCGTTAAAACGGATTATTACGACAGGAAATCATTTTCTTTGTGCTTCCGGTTATACCGGAAGTGAGTACTAATTTCGCAATTGATATGCTATACTTTAGTCAGTGGTTCTTTTTTAATAATGGTGTAAATTAACAGTTGTATTAAATTAGTTTTAAAAGAAAAACTCGAAACAACAAGTAAATTTAATTCAATTACAAGTACAAAAAAACTAATTTTCAAAATGCCCCCCGCCTCGATTTTGACATAATTGTATCTTCCGTATTGTCGATCTAACAACTCGACGTAATTCCTGCGGAGATATTTGAGTAATACAGTTTCTAACACGATGTTCTAATACCTCACGAGACCTTACTTATTATACACCTCATTTTTGATTTTGCCACATAAGAAAAAATCTAAAAGTGTGAGGTCAGGTGATCTGGAAGGTAAAAAGGTAGGAATAATGAGAAATGTGAGAAAGAACCTTTTTTTTGTCCATTATTACCAATCCAATCGTTATTGTACTTTCTACTTAAAAAATTAACAACCACTCTGCTATTGTCAGGTGGGGCGCTGTCTTGTTGGAAAATTAGTCCATTATAAGTTCCAACTGGTAGGTCCTCCAGGAAATCTTTAATTCCATTATTAAGGAAGTTGAGGTATCTTTCCCCTGTAAGATGACCATCAAAAAATATTGGACCCAACACTCTTTCTGCAATGATTCCCATCCAACAATTAAAACCAAATCTTTCTTGGAAATTCCCTTCCTCCATCAAATATAAATTTTGTTGTGCTCAATACCTTTTATTATTTCGATTAAACATACCCAAGTTAGTAAATCGACTCTCATCTGTATACAGAATTTTGAAGGGAAATGCATTCAGTCGTCTTTCATAATCATTCTCGTACAAATGTTGATGTAATTGGTATCTGAAAGAACGAAGTTTATGTTTTTTTAAAATCCTCCACACCTGTTTTTGAAATTTCGCACTGTATTGCATCTCCTTAACTGATGCACTGTTGTTATTTTCGATACATGCTAAAACATTTCGTTCCGTATCGCCACTTACAATGTATCTAGCGTTTCCATTATTGACCGGCTGTTTGCATTTTCGTCACAATTTTTGGAAAGTAATGCCTTGTTGTGTGGTGACGACCAGGAAATCTCTGCGCGTAAAGTCTAGCAGCAGCAACTGCGTTTTTTCTGCATTCTGCAAATATTAATATCATATCTACTTTTTCGATTTGCGTGAATTTTTCCATAATTTAAATTGAAATTAACGAATATTGTCAACTAATGAGTTTATACTATTAACTTAGCTACTATGCGTCAAAAGTAAACGTTGAAAAACGACGAAAATAACTTTTTTTTTCAAAAATTATATAAGCGATCGTGAAAATTTGTTCAAGTTATGTGAAATTATGCTATCTACTCAACTGAAGAAAAAAATTTATAGATTTAAAAAAATAGTGAAATTAGTACTCACATCCAGTATAACCAGAAGTACAAAGAGTGTGATTTCATGTCGGAATAATTCGTTTTAACGGCCTAATTATGCATTCTAAATAGTTTTCTTATATCACTAATAATAAAAAAGATATGGGGGTGAGCCACTTCTGTGGGACACCCGGTATAGTGCATAAAATTCTTTAAAATTTGACATTTGCAAGGTTTAGTGACCCGATGCTTTCTAATTCTAGGTCTAGTGTTAGTTCTAGTTTTACACCAACACTATCACTAGAACTAAAACTAGAATCATTCAGGTTTAGCTATCTTGAAAGACGTGTGGCTAAATCTGAATGTTTCTAGTTCTTGGTCTAGTGTTAGTTCGAGTTTTATACTAGCACTATCACTAGAACTAACACTAGACGTAGAACTAGAATCATTCGGGTTTAGTCGTCTTGAGAGATATGCGGCTAAATCCGAATGTTTCTAGTTCTCGGTCTAGTGTTAGTTCGAGTTTTACACCAACACTATCACTAGAACTAAAACTAGAATCATTCAGGTTTAGCTATCTTGAAAGACGTGCGGCTAAATTTGAATGTTTCTAGTTCTTGGTCTAGTGTTAGTTCGAGTTTTATACTAGCACTATCACTAGAATTAACACTAGACGTAGAACTAGAATCATTCGGGTTTAGTCGTCTTGAGAGATGTGCGGCTAAATCAGAATGTTTCTAGTTCTTGGTCTAGTATTAGTTCTAGTTTTGCACTAAAACCCTCTAGATTCTCGGTATGTACGTTTCTTTCAAAGACATGATTTAATAACTTTTTTTTTCTAATAAATTATTAAAAAATTGTTCAATTAGTAGTACATAGTCAAGTTCGAAGTTATCGCACCGTCTTAAATCACGAGATGGCGCCCCCGGCGGCGCACAACTTGCGGTGGCGTCCGTTAATTCATCATTCAGCTTCGACGAGTCATAATTCAGCCTGAGTTCCTTTATTTGCCGGTGGAGGCGCATTTATCTCCTCCCGAAAACCACCCCAACCCCCTCTTACCCCTTTTGCACTCCCACGCCAGATGTCGCTGCCGTCGACTGATGAATCGTTTTTGCTAACCCCGTTCACAGCCTACTAATTTTCAAACTATAACAATATCAAAAAAGAAATCGTCGTGGAATGAGCAAGATAAATTTCGAGGAAGCTAAAAAAGCCTGTTTCGGAATACTAATATTTTTTTTCGTCCTTGAATCTGGAAATTCGTATAGGATTGATGGTTATATGTCTGTCACGACCATGGAATTCGAAAGAAACGTTCGTGCTCTCGTGAAAACGAAGTCTGCACGTCATGTTATAAATAACACCTAATACAGTCGAGTTACAATGTACACTTCAGACTTTGAGGGCAAAAAAGTCCGATCGCTTTCTATATGCATATTGGCAGGATTTAAAAAAAAACATTACTTAAGTTAAAGTTAAAATTAGAATTCATCCAGGAAATGAAATTCGCAGAGAGAAAAATTGATGAGATAAAGTTTTTAATTTTCTTGCCCATGTTCCTCAACTCTTGGTATATCTTTTTTTTTCAGCCGAGTAAAAATTAAAGTCGCGGGTGTTTGTGCCTTATACGACCCGTAGGAATACGCGCGCTGGTTTATATTAAAAAGAGAAATCGGAATTGCGGGGAAGAGCGCGCGAGTAACGAGACACGCTAAAATTTTAATACGCCCTAGCGGCCGTTTGTTTCCTTAGCGAAAATAACGAGACGCGTCCGCAATTTACCAACGCGGACGACCCGCACGTTTCCGAGACCGTCGATAAACAAAATTAAACCTACGCAAATAAAAATAACGGCAACCCACCACTTTTCTCCCTTCACAAAAAAAAACGACCAAATTAAATGAAAAAAATCGAACAAAACGAAATTTTACACGCTTAGTAAACGTTTTGGCACGCCACTGACTCAGCTTTACTATTCGTTTTTTAACCCTTTTTACATACCAATTCTTTTAATAACGAGTACACAAAAAGTAAATGGGGAAAACAAGGCAATTTATAATTAGAAGTGGGAAATGGATAAAAAACGAAATTTATGCCCCACTCAACACTGTAGTTGAGTCATTGTTTATAAATAGTAAATACTAAAAATGTCGTAAACACTTAATTCGCAAATCAAAATAGACCACTTGGCGCCTTATCTTTTCTTGGAATAGAGTCTTATTTAACTACAATCCAAATTCGTGACGAGCCTTTTGGATCCAGCTACTTATTAAAAAATCAAGAAGGACCAAATCTAGGAGATAAAGGGTGTCTCAAAATTAACGCAAGATTTGAATTAAATAGAAAACACAGTGTTAGATTTTATATTATATTGGTTAATTTATATTAGATTTGATAGATTTATATTATATTAGTTCGTTCATATTAGATTTATTTGTATCGCCTCATTTGCTTAGTCTGGATTTGAAGTGTCTCCAGTCGCAAGATTAGGGTTTATTATCGTATTATTTATTGGGTTGAGTTAAGTGTGGGAATGCGTTGGGGTGTATATTTCGGTGTTTAAGTAACGGTTTTTAGTTATGGCCTGCGAGCTCAACTCGTATCAGTCATTCAGTCTTCGATTTAACACCCACCGAAACAGTACCCCTTCAATTCACGCGGAGCAAGGCTCCCTATATAACTAATCGCAATTTATATGTATAGTTTAAGTGTAATTAATAATAAAGTTTATGGAAACGTAAAACCAAGATTTTGTTGTTAACCAGCGCCCACCAGATAAAACTAAATAATCACACAGTTTTTAGTCTTTTGATTGTAATTTTTTTGTTGATTCATATAGTACATAGGATAGGGTTATTTATGCAATAACACATCGGACAAATGGCCTCCACAGCTTTGCATACACATACGCACTCGTTTGTCGAAATTTTCCATGACCCTTCTGCACAAATGTGGCTGAATTTCGTTGATGCAACGTTGAATCTCCTCCTTTAATGCACGCGTGGTTGTGGGCTTGTTGACGTAGACCTGTGATTTTAAATAACCCCATAAAAAGAAATCTAATGGTGTTAAATCACACGATCTAGGGGGCCAATTTTGATCACCGAAACGAGAGAGTACGCGACCTGGAAATGTCTCATGCAGTAATTGAAGTGTTTCACGGGCTGTATGACATGTGGCACCGTCTTGTTGAAATCACATATTGGCCACATCAATATCATTCAATTTCGGCAAAAAGAACTGTGTTAACATGTCGCGATATCGAGCACCAGTAACAGTCACTGCTGACCAGCCTCATTTTCAAAAAAGTATGGTCCAATTACGCCTCCAGCCCAAAATCTACACCAAACAGTGACACGTTGTGGATGCATTTGTTTTTCGACAATCACATGTGGGTTTTCAGAACCCCAAAAGCGGCAGTTTTGGCGATTAACAAACCCATCAAGGTGAAAATGTGCTTCGTCGCTTAGGATGATTTTGCTCGAAAAATCAGCATTCATTTGTTGATGCTCAATATTCCATTCAACAAACTCTCTACGCTGTGCATGGTCATTGGGCTTCAGTTGTTGTGTTAATTGAATTTTGTAAGCATGTAGGCACAGATCTTTAGTGAGTATACGCTGTAGAGAGCTTCTTGAAATTTGCAATTCTTGTCCACGACGCCGAATTGAGGTTCCTGGATTGTCGCCGACACTCGCACGCACTGCTTCGATATTGACATTTGAACGGCTTGTTTTTGGATGACCAGTGTGTTTGGTGTCTCCAACGGATCCCGCCTCCCGAAATTTTTCAATTAATCTCTTCACAGTTGACGAAGTTAAAACAGTATTCCGACCATATTTTGTACGAAATTTTCAAACTGCGACCGCCAAGCAGTCATTATTTTTGAAATATTGTTCAATAATGAAGACACGTTGTTCTATTGTGTAACGCTCCATTTTTACTAACCCTACACTGTCAACTGTCGATTTATTTATTTTTTAGGGTTGTCAACACTTTACTGCATGAATGGCGGCAAATTGAAATCTTGCGTTAATTTTGGGACACCTTTACTAAAAAAAATTAAATCTACAGAAATTTTAGCAGAACAACAGAGAAGTATGTTTGTAATTATACCAAAATCTCTGTCTTCATATCTGCTACTCTTAAAATGCTTCTAGTTTTGTTTTTGTGTTCGTACATTTTTATGTCGCACACTGGACTGAATCCTGATTCTGGCTGGATAAAATTATTTTATGGGCGTAACAAGGACTAGAGGGCTAGAATAGCTTAAAAAAATAATAAAAAAAATGTCTGAAGGAAAATATAGGTGTTTTAGTTCTCGGAACAGAATTTTGAGGTTTTTCACATATTTTTTAAGGAAAAAATAGCATAAAATAAAATGGAAAGATAAAATAAATCCTAATTTAGTTTCTAGTAAAAGGAAGAACTATTTTTAGAAAAATTCAAGATCCGAATCATCTTCCGATTTGTTTGAAGAATCCTTCTCCGCTTCGCTTTGCTGCTCATCAACCGTATTCTGTTCCACTGAATCCGTGATGAGCTCCCTTGCTTCAGGACTCAGCTCCTTCAATGGAACGTTCTGGAACGTTCTAAGGTCTGTAATAACAGGATCCGATGATATTAAAAGTATGTGACTAATGGTGGGTTTAGGATGTCAAACTTAACCGTAAGCGTAGCTGTAGCCGTAGTCGTAACCTTAAGGGAATTTACGCTTAACGCTGACCGGTTTAGGGAACGTCTTTAAGGATTTTAAAAATTTTACTTTACGTGATGTGTTGCCAACAAAAACCAAAAAAATAAGCAAATTCTATTATTTGTGGTTGGTATAACGGTGTACTTTTAGCTTTGATGGCTAGATGCCGTTACAGGCATTCGAAGTTCGAGTAATTTCCTAGACGTGGGGTGGCGCATAAATCGTCTCCACTGTTTGTTTTCTTACGGTTGCGTTTATCGCCATTTATTGATAGCTTTTGTTTTGAGTGTTTATACAAATGTTTATAACAAATGTCAGCTGTTCGCTGCCATATTGAAATATTTCATTGTCTGCGCATGCTCGGATTTAGTGGATGTAGCCGTAAGCGCCGTTAAGTTAAAAGTTGGCCAACTTTAGGTGTTACTGCTACATCGGCTGTAGCCTTAAGCGGTTACCTAAACGGTGCTATTGAAACACATTGGTTTAACTTTTCTTACTGCTACGGCTACGGCTAAGGTTACGGCTACAGCCGTTAAGTTTGACATCCTAAACTCACCATAAGTCTTCAGAGGACCTTCTAGTGTGTTCAATCGGCTCATGTGCCTCCTCTGAAAGCTGTCCTATTGGAACAAGGGCATGTTTGATGGCTAAAGAGCCATGTAAAAGGATTGTATGTACGCTGGGAAGCCATATAGCTGCGTTAAATTTGTCTTCCGTGATTATATTTCCGCTTGAAATAACCTGCAATAATAAGAAAGAGAGAATAAGAAAAAGTCATAGTGAACAATTTAAGAAAGTTGTTTTATAAACAACCTGAAGAATAATTCAAATTTAGTTGTTAATCGCTTATCAACCCCTGTAGGTGTTGCAGTTTCATCTGCATGCTTAAAAAATCGGCGGGACACGTTTCCGGTGTTGGACGTCCCATTTCCTTGAACTACTTTGTCCACTTTTATCCCTATACAGTTTTCATACAGTTTTTTTCCTGGTATCCACCACGTCCATCTCATCAGAAGTAGCCTCCGGTATGATTGGTTTTCTCAATTCTAGTTTATAAGCTATATGCAGGATGCATTCTCAGAATTTTATCCATGCATGTAGAATATTGAGGCCATATTGCAGGTTTTTCGTCTTAATCGATCGATTTTTAATATTTTCCAATA
The DNA here is from genome assembly GCF_036711975.1 of Onthophagus taurus. Taxonomy (NCBI): domain Eukaryota; kingdom Metazoa; phylum Arthropoda; class Insecta; order Coleoptera; family Scarabaeidae; genus Onthophagus; species Onthophagus taurus. The sequence goes on along the minus strand of NC_091968.1, from coordinate 1,452,339 downwards.
CATCCATTTCAGTGGGCTTACAACCACACAAATAGCATGATTGATAAATCTTCACATTTTTAGCTATAAATAACAAAATATATATATATATATATATAAACAGGTTCCAGAGCTTCGATTTCCTTTTCCATAGCATCTATTGCCCTTCTAGAGGTGATTTTTGTTTCCTTAATAAATAATAATTTTTTCGAAAACTGCTATTAAAAGTTGACTTTTGCGTAGTACTTAGCGACCGTCAAAACGATAGTTTTTTGTCAACAGGACGTAATAGTATATTAAAAAACAAGTTTCGTAAGACACGCTTGAAATGCACGAATTCAAGTTGAAAAACGAGTGGCGAAGCCACGAGTTTTTTAATGAATGAGTGCTTTAAGTCTTATGAAACGTGTTTTTCATGCTATTTTTTGTAATTCGCGTTTTTATACTTTTTTTTTAACAAAAATAAAGAAAATTTTGGCAATGTAGGGAAATAGGTATGTAGCAGTTGGTTACACTTGAAAATAGAAACTTTGAATTGACAATTAGAAACTGTCAAAACACAAAATATATTCACCTGAAAAAAATGTTTGATGTACACCTCCCAAAATAAGAGAAATTGCTCAGAGTTCATGTCCTCATCATTGTGGACCTTGTATTTGTACATTGACAACTAGAAAAATTAATGACACAATGTTACCAACTTGAACTGGTTCCATAAAATGTTACTAAAATCTCATTACAGCATCGGATGCTGTAAAGAGTCTCATTACAGCACCCGTTTGAGTACTGTTATAGCTTCCATTACCGTAGCGAATTACAAAAAAGTCTTTTACGTCCAGGACTCAAAAGACTTTTACGTCCAGCTACGACAATCAAAGAATTTGATAGTATTAATTGTTAATTTATTGTTATGAACAAATTATAAACACAAAATAATTAACATTTAAAGGTTTTGTCATTTCATTTCATCTTTAAATGCAAATTTATAATAGTATATTTGTTCAATATGTGAGGTTAAATCGATGTGACGTTAAGTTTTTGACATAACATTAAATGAATTCTAAATGTCATTATCCTGAATTTGGTCTTTTTATTAATTTATAACACGACAACGAAATTCTTTTGCATTCTCGAACGATTTTTTTTCCTCGCTCAAGCTCCCAAAAAAAACTTTCGTAATTCGAATGCAAAAGTGTTATTTCGCTATCTTGTATCAAAAATAACTATTATCGGTCGACAGTATCGAGTGGATGAAGGGTGTGGGTTTTCCCACTACATGACTCTCTCCCGATTCCTTTAATTGCAGTCAGCTGAAGCGAAACAGTGGAAAATATAAAAATGCTGTCACTAGCATATTCCGAATTGTCTTTCTTTGTTTCCTCAGAAGATGCTTCTGGATGAAATAGCCGCATGTATTCATTTACATCATAAGTACCGTCACAACCCCATTTGAACAAAAATTCAAATTTTTCAGGGCATGACTAATTTCCAGGAAACATTAGAGTTTCAAATAACCTCTGGCATGTCAGGTGCAATAAAATTTGTGACTTTATTGACACGTTGTAAAAAAAGTTGTGAGTCCATAGAAAGGAATAAAACGAAAACTAAGGCTTGGATAGCACCGTTGTTTGGCAGATCTAACTTTTTCATACGAAGGGAAAACACTTGCATTTCTTTTTTCATTGCTATCCTGGTTTCCTTGTAAGATGCTTTGTGAGGCGGCACTTTGTCATATGAGCTAAAGCTTCATCTGTTGTGAATGGCACTACCTTATCTTTTCCTTTAATGAACGCTTTACTATTCGTTGAATCCTGAGAGGTCATTCAGGTGAAGCAGCCGTAGCGTTAACTACTAACTTCGCAGCTGCACGTTTTCCTACTTTCTGAAGGAAAAGTCGTACGTCTCTTAGGATAGCTAAACCCTAAGAGTGCTGCATAACAATTAAAACTAGAACTAACACTAGATCTAGAACTAGAAAGTTTCGGGTTTAGCCGTGCGTCTGTAGTTATAGATCTAGTGTTAGTTCTAGTTTTACACTAGCACTGTTACTATGTAGAACTAACACTATATCTAGTACTAGAATCATTTGGGTTTAGCCGCTCGTCTCTTAAGACGGCTAAACCCGAATGATTCTAGTTCTAGGTATAGTGTTAGTTCTAGTTTTACACTTGCACTGTCACTAGAACTAACATTAGATCTAGAACTAGAAACATTTGGATTTAGCCGTACGTCTCTTAAGACGGCTAAACCCGAATGATTCTAGTTCGTGGTCTACTGCTGCATAACAATTAAAACTAGATCTAGTATTGGTTCTAGTTTTACACTAGCACTGTTACCATGTAGAACTAACACTATGCCTAGTACTACAATCATTTGGGTTTAGCCGCACGTGTCTTAAGACGGCTAAACCCGAATGATTCTAGTTCTAGGTATAGTGTTAGTTCTAGTTTTACACTTGCACTGTCACTAGAACTAACATTAGATGTAGAACTAGAAACATTTGGGTTTAGCCGTACGTCTCTTAAGACGGCTAAACCCGAATGATTCTAGTTCGTGGTCTACTGCTGCATAACAATTAAAACTAGATCTAGTGTTAGTTCTAGTTTTACACTAGCATTGTTACCATGTAGAACTAACACTATGCCTAGTACTACAATCATTTGGGTTTAGCCGCTCGTCTCTTAAGACGGCTAAACCCGAATGATTCTAGTTCTAGGTATAGTGTTAGTTCTAGTTTTACACTTGCACTGTCACTAGAACTAACATTAGATCTAGAACTAGAAACATTTGGATTTAGCCGTACGTCTCTTAAGACGGCTAAACCCGAATGATTCTAGTTCGTGGTCTACTGCTGCATAACAATTAAAACTAGATCTAGTATTGGTTCTAGTTTTACACTAGCACTGTTACCATGTAGAACTAACACTATGCCTAGTACTACAATCATTTGGGTTTAGCCGCACGTGTCTTAAGACGGCTAAACCCGAATGATTCTAGTTCTAGGTATAGTGTTAGTTCTAGTTTTACACTTGCACTGTCACTAGAACTAACATTAGATGTAGAACTAGAAACATTTGGGTTTAGCAGTACGTCTCTTAAGACGGCTAAACCCGAATGATTCTAGTTCGTGGTCTACTGCTGCATAACAATTAAAACTAGATCTAGTGTTAGTTCTAGTTTTACACTAGCATTGTTACCATGTAGAACTAACACTATGCCTAGTACTACAATCATTTGGGTTTAGCCGCTCGTCTCTTAAGACGGCTAAACCCGAATGATTCTAGTTCTAGGTATAGTGTTAGTTCTAGTTTTACACTTGCACTGTCACTAGAACTAACATTAGATCTAGAACTAGAAACATTTGGATTTAGCCGTACGTCTCTTAAGACGGCTAAACCCGAATGATTCTAGTTCGTGGTCTACTGCTGCATAACAATTAAAACTAGATCTAGTATTGGTTCTAGTTTTACACTAGCACTGTTACCATGTAGAACTAACACTATGCCTAGTACTACAATCATTTGGGTTTAGCCGCACGTGTCTTAAGACGGCTAAACCCGAATGATTCTAGTTCTAGGTATAGTGTTAGTTCTAGTTTTACACTTGCACTGTCACTAGAACTAACATTAGATGTAGAACTAGAAACATTTGGGTTTAGCCGTACGTCTCTTAAGACGGCTAAACCCGAATGATTCTAGTTCGTGGTCTACTGCTGCATAACAATTAAAACTAGATCTAGTGTTAGTTCTAGTTTTACACTAGCATTGTTACCATGTAGAACTAACACTATGCCTAGTACTACAATCATTTGGGTTTAGCCGCACGTGTTTTAAGACGGCTAAACCCGAATGATTCTAGTTCTAGGTATAGTGTTAGTTCTAGTTTTACACTTGCACTATCACTAGAACTAACATTAGATCTAGAAGTAGAAACATTTGGGTTTAGCCGTACGTCTCTTAAGACGGCTAAACCCGAAACTTTCTAGTTCTAGATCTAATGTTAGTTCTAGTTTTACACTAGCCCTGTTACTATGTACAACTATCACTATACCTAGAACTAGAATCATTTGGGTTTAGCCGTATCTACGTTTCTACGCATAGTCTTTATGCGTACGACCTTTGCTGAGAAATAATGTCCTTCAAGATAAACAGTATCTTCTTGTCTTGCGCCATTTGGTGCGCTCACTTGAGTCTATGAAACTAATAAAAAAAACTGGTAAAATAAAAACAAAAAGAAAAATACAAACCTCGTTGATGGTCTGCCGATAGACTGAAGAGTTTCGACAGCAACAAGTACAGTAATATTGAAAACACGATCAAACTAGATTTTATGTTTTTGCTCGAAACAGTCTAAACTCTCTTTAAGATGTGCCGAGTAGAGATTTGAAATAATTTAACAAAAACTGTTGATTCTCAAGGGTCTTGGTGCAGAATGTGGGTATTTTGTCCTTTAAGGCTTCATAAAAAGTCCGGTAGTTATAAAAGGAGCAGAATCCATAATTTACTGTAATTTGGAAAAAAATGTTGTTATATCTCAATTCATTATGGCCCTCCTTTGAATATGTTATTAACTATGTGATAATAAAGAAATTCAAATTAAAAAAAGTTGCGCGATAAAATGTGAAGAATTTTCACTTTTCACGAAGCAAAATCACACTGATAGAGACTTACCTTTTTCAGTCTGACGTTTTCAGAACTTGAAATTTCTTCCTAAAAGGTATGTTGCCGAACAGATAATATAAAGAAGGTTTCTAAAGTAACTTCTTACACACCATGTTCGCTATAACAATAAATTTTTTGTGGAATTAGGTTTACTGAAGCCTTGAAAAAAATTTCCTGTACATGAAAAGCTTACATTTTGTCATTGATTTTTTATTTTTGTCCAGCTAGAATCGGGATTCAGCCCAGTGTGTGCTGTAAGCCATTATTAGCCGGATGCAGATCTTGAATATCTGCAATTCACTATCCATACGCATGAATTTGTTTGACCAAACAGTGTATTGAAGGCAGCTTTGAATTGTGGATGCTTGGTTGATCTGACTTCTAAAGTTTTTTTCGGAACCGTGAGTGCTTGAGATGGGCATATCCCCAAGTAGGAAAATTCACGAGTTGTTCGATGAGGGTGTTGTTGATTGTTGATTTGACCAGTTAAAATCTTATAGGAAATATTTAATGAAATTCAAAAATAAACTTTAAACATAATTTTATTTTTTTGATATGCAATCGATCACCGTAGCAATTAAAAAGAAAACTAATCGAGGCGAGTTGATTTCGGTTCAACTTTAATTGCAAACAACGTCGAGTTCGTACTAGGTGGTAGAGAGAGAGTCGAAAATCAATTGGCTCCCGCGTAGGTTTCGGATTAACCGAGCTGTAGGTGCGAATTTATCAAGCGCTTTCGGTGCAACGACTTTTTGCAGTGCCGTAATCGGCCGCGCGGCCACCACGTTAATTTATGACCCTGGCGTTACTTCGCGCTCACAAATCCGTTGATAATTTAATATATCACCAACACCAACAAACACGCCCCGAAATCCGAAAATCTATTAAAACGTAACCACAGTATATTACACTTATTTAGTTGTTTTCTTTGTGGAAGAAAATTTTTAATACAATATAATCTTATAAACGTTTAAATTGTTTCCAAACGAAGTCTTAATAATTTTCTCCATTTCTAAAAACCAGAAAACAATAACCCGAGCATTTATTCCCTTTCCTACCCAAAAAGCCCTTAAGCCACTCGTAATCCTCTTAGGTTTCTCGTAATCCCAAAGCCGGGACAATATCGCCCCGTGCTCCCCATTTTTTCTCTCTCCTTGTTCTCTCGCGATTACGGAAAATTTTAAAGCGTTCGCCTCGAATTTAATTATTACATTCGTCCGGTAACCATTATTACCTTTTCTTGTTTTACAGAAATACCTAAAAAATTGCACCGCGTTAACTTTTTCTTTTATTCCTATTTCAATTTTTTTCACTAGAACAGAATGGAAAGAGAACCAGGTCGATGAGAATACTTGAAAAGCACCGGTAACCGTACACTTGGATACTTTCAACCCCAAAAAGCTATGTAGAAAACAAGGGTTTTCAAGTGTTTCAATCCTGTAAGGATTTAATTATATACGAATGAAAGAGATTATTATAAAATGTGAAATTTTTAATAAAATTTAGAACTTGACATGCCACACTAAACCTCGTCTTCAACACAATATTTGTCGTAAGGCGTCAATTAGCGAAACACCGGATGCTCCGTCTGGAGTTCTCCAAATTTCGCCCGAAAACTCCGGGTTTCGTACGTTTTCGTCGCGAAACACTCTAATTAAATTAGCAAGTTCGTTTCTTTCGAATGCCCGCGACGACGCCGGCGCCGGGACGCCTTGATTCCGTTTGCATAAACATAAAGGAAATTTCGTGTTTTGTGTCAACATCTTTTACATATTAATTTCGGCCTCCCTCCCATGACGGAAATCCCCTCCCCGTAAAGCTCACCCTCCACATCTTCCACAACTTGGAAGTCCCTTTTTACGCCACCAAAGACGCAACGACGTCTCTCTTCTCTTCTTCGTTGACGGCTTCCAAATCCTTATTTGAATAAGAAAGGTTTGAGGAAACCCTTTTACATTTACTTTTTTAAATAAACGACGTTTAAGTTAAATTTAAATCAATTTCTTTAATACACATCAATACAAAATAATTAATTAGTAGTTTGAATCTAAAAATAAGTTGGTGGCAAAAAGGAAATATAATTCGTTATGAAGTTATTTTAAAATTACAATTAAAAATTTAACAATAAACTATAAAACAAAATAAAATAAGGGTAAATATAAAAACACGCCCTGGTGAACGAGCAATGAAAAAGAAGAAAACTTGCAGGATAAAAATATTCTAGTTTAGTTAAAAATCTCATTTTACAAAAAAAAATGGAGAATTGAAAGAAAACATCGCGACCTTATTTTGCGGAAGTTGAATAGGCTCTATATTTCAAATTGAAGTTAAAAGGGTATACTGTAATGTTGTAATGTAGAAATAATGGGGTAAATATAAAATATTCTTGCATAAAATGTAACAAAAGCTGTTCAGGTTTGAAAAAGGAAAGCTTAAAGGGTAGCTGCATGATTCCATACTGATATAAAACCACACTGTTCTCAACAACGTATGATATAAATAAGCCGAGGTCGCTTGCGGCCGAGGCATTACATTGATACCATATCCACATAAAAATACACCCATTTTAACGATGTATGAATTAAATAAGCCGGGATCGCTTGCGGGCGAGGCGCTACATGATACCATATTGACATAAAACCACACTGTTTTCAACTACTTATGATATAAATAAGCCGAGGTCGCTTGCGGCCGAGGCATTACATTGATACCATACCCACATAGAAATACATCTTTTTCAACGATGTATGAATTAATTGAGCTGAGATCGCTTGCGGGCGAGGCGCTACATGTTATATTGACATAAAACCACACTGTTTTTAACTACTTATGATATAAATAAGCCGAGGTCGCTTGCGGCCGAGGCATTACATTGATACCATACCCACATAAAAATACATCTTTTTCAACGACATATGAATTAAATGAGCTGAGATCGCTTGCGGGCGAGGCGCTACATGTTATATTGACATAAAACCACACTGTTTTTAACTACTTATGATATAAATAAGCCGAGGTCGCTTGCGGCCGAGGCATTACATTGATACCATACCCACATAAAAATACATCTTTTTCAACGACATATGAATTAAATGAGCTGAGATCGCTTGCGGGCGAGGCGCTACATGTTATATTGACATAAAACCACACTGTTTTTAACAACTTATGATATAAATAAGCCGAAGTCGCTTGCGGCCGAGGCATTACATTGATACCATACCCACATAGAAATACATCTTTCTCAACGATGTATGAATTAATTGAGCTGAGATCGCTTGCGGGCGAGGCGCTACATGTTATATTGACATAAAACCACACTGTTTTTAACTACTTATGATATAAATAAGCCGAGGTCGCTTGCGGCCGAGGCATTACATTGATACCATACCCACATAGAAATACATCTTTCTCAACGATGTATGAATTAATTGAGCTGAGATCGCTTACGGGCGAGGCGCTACATGTTACATTGACATAAAACCACACTGTTTTTAACAACTTATGATATAAATAAGCCGAGGTCGCTTGCGGCCGAGGCATTACATTGATACCCTACCCACATAAAAATACATCTTTTTCAACGACATATGAATTAAATGAGCTGAGATCGCTTGCGGGCGAGGCGCTACATGTTATATTGACATAAAACCACACTGTTTTTAACAACTTATGATATAAATAAGCCGAGGTCGCTTGCGGCCGAGGCATTACATTGATACCCTACCCACATAAAAATACATCTTTTTCAACGACATATGAATTAAATGAGCTGAGATCGCTTGCGGGCGAGGCGCTACGTGTTATATTGACATAAAACCACACTGTTTTTAACAACTTATGATATAAATAAGCCGAGGTCGCTTGCGGCCGAGGCATTACATTGATACCATACCCCAAGATTTATATATTAAAGGTTGTCTAAGTTCCTATGCTGCAATACTTTGATTTTAGTTTGTGGGCGAGGGGCAAGAGCAGGAGTGTTTCGTGACGTAAGCGATCACGGATTGCGCACGCAACCTCATGGCCATGTGGTGCTCCATGCCTTTGTTTAATTTGAATTGCTTGGCGGTATTATTTTCCACATGTGACGTAATGCGCAGTATGATTGCGTACGAACCTAGACAACTTCTTATATATAAACCTTGTCCATACCCACATAGAAATACATCTTTTTCAACGATGTATTAATTAATTGAGCTGAGATCGCTTGCGGGCGAGGCGCTACATGTTATATTGACATAAAACCACACTGTTTTTAACAACTTATGATATAAATAAGCCGAGGTAGCTTGCGGTCGAGGCATTACATTGATACCATACCCACATAGAAATACATCTTTTTCAACGATGTATTAATTAATTGAGCTGAGATCGCTTGCAGGCGAGGCGCTACATGTTATATTGACATAAAACCACACTGTTTTTAACAACTTATGATATAAATAAGCCGAGGTCGCTTGCGGCCGAGGCATTACATTGATACCATATCCACATAGAAATACATCGTTGAAAACGCATTAATGCATTAATGCGTTAATGCATTAATGCGCATGCATTAATTAAGCCGACGTCACTAACTAATAAACTACACTGTTTTCAATAACTAATGATATAATTAAGCCGAGGTTGCTTGCGTCCGAGGCGTTACATGATTCCATACTGACATAAAACCACACTGTCTTCAATAATGTATGATATAAATAAACTGAGGTCGCTTGCGGACGAGGCATTACATTGATACCATATCCACATTAAAATTACACCCTATTCAACGATGTATGAATTAATTAAGCCGTGATCGCTTGCGGGCAAGACGCTACATGTTATATTGACATAAAACCACACTGTTTTTAACAACTTATGATATAAATAAGCCGAGGTCGCTTGCGGCCGAGGCATTACATTGATACCATATCCACATAGAAATACATCGTTGAAAACGCATTAATGCATTAATGCGTTAATGCATTAATGCGCATGCATTAATTAAGCCGACGTCACTAACTAATAAACTACACTGTTTTCAATAACTAATGATATAATTAAGCCGAGGTTGCTTGCGTCCGAGGCGTTACATGATTCCATACTGACATAAAACCACACTGTCTTCAATAATGTATGATATAAATAAACTGAGGTCGCTTGCGGACGAGGCATTACATTGATACCATATCCACATTAAAATTACACCCTATTCAACGATGTATGAATTAATTAAGCCGTGATCGCTTGCGGGCAAGACGCTACATGTTATATTGACATAAAATCACACTGTATTCAACAACGTATGACTTAAATAAGCGGAAGTCCAAAGCTGGAAAATTATCAAGCATGTATGTATATAATTAAAGCCGAGGTTATACCAGGATACCAATAATGTTATCATATCAGACTCCGCTACCAAATTGATTCATTCCGTCTGTCCAAACGACACAAAGACCAATCGCCATTTTGGTCACGATCCAAGCCACGATCAAATTTTAACCCACGACATCAATAATAATACTAAAACATCGGTATCAACCATAAATAAGCCATCTCCGAGAAATAGATGTCTAATCTCACTAAAGTTCGCCCCGAAATTCTAGAAGGTGATAAACCGGACGAATATGAACCAGAGAAATTCTACGAACAAAAAGAATATGTAGAAAATGATATTGAATCGCAGGATTTCTCGGTATCCAATAAAGCGTACTCACTAGATGCATTACTTCCTTATATCGAATACGAATGATTGAAATTGGGAATTTCAATTGAGAGTTTTTGGGAATTAAACAATAATTAATACATTAAATTAAAGCTAAAAGGCTCTATTTTTAGATAATGTATAGAAATATTAGGGTAAGATATAAAAAATATTTAGAAAAAAAATCGTATAAGAAAACCTGTCAATTAGATAAAAAAAACAAAGCTTTTAACATTTTTTTATTTCTTTTTATGATCCATCTAATAATCGTTAAATAATAATAATAAAAAGGATTATTTTCAGAGGGGTTTCGATAAACGTGTACAAAATCGCAGGTAATAAAACAATAAATAACTCGACCGGCGCAATAAAAAAAACGGACTATAAAATAAAATTTCGTTGATATAAAAAAAATCGCGTGCTGTTCATACGAAAATTCCTTTTCCCCCGTTTTTTCCTCTCTATAATACTATAATAAAGATAGTTTTTTCTGTCGGTGAAAAAATCGTGTGTAAAGGTCATTATTTTCTCTCTCCTTCTCTTCGAACGAATTTTTGCGAAGAACAACTCTTTCCAAACCGTTCGACATGGAAATGAAAAACTTTCGCTCGCGGACTCTATAACGCGGAGTTTGTGGGTAGTTAGGGGATTTCGGTTTGAATATGAAACGCAATTAAGGTCGGGAATTATTGATTATGCCATCAGAAAACGATGCGGGCAACTTAAAGTCGTATTAAAGGACCATTAACCAAATGCGCTCTCGTGAACGAAACGCAAAATCGGGCTCTTGGTTTGTAATTATTTCGTTTTCTAGTTCTTTATTTCTTGATAACATTATTTACTATTTTATCGGTAATATTTGATTAAAATGTTTGAAAATAGTAAGATAATATAAAAGTTAATATTTTTGGTTGGAAGCTTGTTGGAGCAATCAACTGTGAAGCTCATTTGCTATCAATCAATCGAAGTAACGAACTAATTAACATGTTCCGTACGGATCCATCAGAACTCACCATGCGATTCAGCCGAACTCAGCACGGCACGAACAACCCAGCTCCTCCACCTTCTTTGGGGATGGTTGGGGGGGTAGCCACGGCCGCTTCCGTGATGACGGCGGCGGCGGCGACCCCACCTGACTTCATTACATTCGCAAGATGGAGGAAGGTGCACGCGAGTGGCCGCTTCGCCTACTAAATCAGAGCCACCTGGAGGCGGTGGCATCGATGGCGGCGGCGGCAACCGGTGCATTGTAGCCGATGCCTACTTGTCAAATTACCGGGCGAAGGAGAGGCAATTATTAAAAGCCCTCGGTTAATTGCCCCCTCGGTTGGCTCTCTGCGCCGACTACGAGTTCATTAGTTTCCCAGAAGGTAGAGTTTCTAGTTAATTGGACAGTTTCTGCGGAGAATCCCACTATACCGGACATCACTTCTTCATGTACATAATTTTCAAAGAAACCACTTGATTTTAATTAAATGTTGCATAACAATAAGATTTATTAAAATTTTCGTGGTTTTGCTGAATTATACTGAAATTTTCTTAAGAAATTACCGTTTCAAGATAAGTTCGTCGAAAAGGCGAACGATTCGAGTACTTGAAAAGAAGTTCCAAACAGCACTTAAACTCTTCCCGATAGATCGGCAACGTCGAGATTATCTATCTCTATACCTACGTTAGAGTTTGGAAAAGCTGATAGATTTTCTATAAGCCGATTAGACGAATCGGGGACCTTTAACTGTTCCGAAGGAATTGAATCCTAATCTCGACTTAAATAATAATGTTCATCGTCCTTCGCTTCTTTTATCCAGTTTAATTCGGTTTCCTTTAACATTTCCGTATAAATCTATTTACATTTCGTTAAGGGTGTACTTGATTAAGATTTTGCAGTATCATCATAAACGAGACGGTTAATTATCTAACTCAAAAACATGGTCGTTGTAGTTGTTTTATAAATCTATGCTCGCAGTGTAATTTATTATTCAATCAAAAACCAGCCACTTGTTCGAGGATAGAAAGAAGGTGGGGTTAGAATGATTAATAATTCATTTACACGGTTTCGTAACGAAGCTGTAATTTGCCGGAATCGATATGAAAAGCGGATTGATGTTACTTCGAGCCGTCCGGGTCGTTCACATACTACATCTAATTGGTCCTCTAAACCCGTGCATATTTTATCAATGGACGCTACGGCTATACCGAAACCGTACAACTATGGTAGGTACACCATGAATTATAGGGGTTATAGTTACGGGTCGTGTCCAAAATGGTATGCTGCGGTATGTTCAACATTAAAGTGGGAGTGAATACGAAAATTAATTTTGATTTAAAATCAAAATTCTAAGGAAATGATTATGAAAATTTAAATTAAATTGATTCAAGTTGAGGTAACTTCTAGAAACTCTAACTTTAGCAACTACAGCAAAATATAAATATTTATCAAGAAAAAAAGAAAATGTACGAGGGGTGTCCGTAAAATAAGTACTGTTTTGAAAAAAAAAAAACATATCAAAACAATTTATTTTTACATGTAAGAGCATGTCTTAAACTATTTTTCTACTTAGTTGCCACTACTGTTCCGACATTTGTCGTAGATGAAAACCAACTTTTCTATACCCTCTTCATGGAAAGATGCCTCCAGTGACGACAAAGTTGTCTTACATTTTTGTTTTTTCCACTTCATCGACTGTTGTTTGGATTCTGGAATGACATGACAAACCCAAGTTTCATTACCAGTCACAATTTTGCTTAAGAATTCATCTCCTTCATCATTGTATCGAGTAAGACATGTCAAAGCACTTCCAAGTAGCTTCGTTTTGTGAACATACATTTTTGGAACCCAACGGGAACACAATTTCCGAGAATTTAATCGTTTTGACAATCTAATGCAATACAGTGGACCAAACGGTACTTATTTTCTTCAACTTGAAGGTTGAAGAGAACTTGCTGCTTCTCTAAGGAAATCCCAAGCTTTGATTACACTGCACAACAATATATCAACTTTTGTCTGATGATTGACTTTTATCACGTGATGTTTACTAATTTGACGTCGCTGATTTCAAATATACCCTCAGTTTTTTTGTGACAGCTCTTGTTTACGAGATATAGCTTTCACGAAAAAATCGCTGTGTTAGTGTGTTAATTAGTTTGTAATTAAGAAAATATTAAGTTTTCTTAATATAATTTGATATGGCATCGTCAAGAAGAGTTTGTGTCAATGTACCAAATCATTTTTGTTTCATTTGCGGATAGTATACATTTAAAAAATTCCGTTTAAATGTGACAGCGTTCATGATTGAGGCTTACAAAAATTACTTTGGTCACACACTTCCACTTCAGATTCCGCGAAAAGTATGCAAAACCTGGGTTGAGTTTCTACGTTTGTGGACAAATAACAAAAGGAATAGCTTTAGGTATGATCTGGACAGAATCCTTGAACCACCACGACGACTGTTATTTTTGTTTAGTGAACATAACTTGCATTAACTGAAAAAATCGGGCCAAATGGGAATATCCTTCCATATGATCGGCACATGGAAGTGTTTTGAGTCCTAAAATATCACTTGAACCTCAAGCTGATGCTTCACAGGAGAAGCCTATGCATTTTGAGGCGAAAAGTGACAGTAGTGATAGTGACTTTGAATGTGTCCTGAAAGCGCCAAAACTATTCAACCAAGATGATTTAAACGACCTTGTCAGAGATCTGGGACTGTCAAAGGCTGCTTTAGAAATTTTGGCTTCTAGGCTAAAACAAAGAAACTTAGTAACACAGGAAACGAAAATTTCTTATTACCGCACAAGAGAACAAAATCTGCTCAAATATTTTGCTGAAGAAAATGATTTCGTATTTTGTAAAGATGTACCTGGTTTAATGGCTGCAATAGGACTTCAAAATTACAACAGAACGTGATAAATTCATCTTTAGTATCAAGGGATCGTATAATTTTGCCTCCATTACATATAAAACTAGGAGTTGTAAAACAATTTGTAAAAGGTCTTGACAAAAATGGAAATTATTTCCTTTTCTTATCAAAAAAGTTTCCAAAACTGAGTGCAGAAAAGATAAAAGCGGGAATTTTTGATGGGCCACAAATAAGATCATTAATAAAAGACTCAAATTTTACGGACACTATGACAGAGATTGAGAAAACGGCATGGAATGAGTTTGTTTGGCTTTTTAAAATTTTTTTGGGAAATAAGAAAATTCTGAATTTTCTCAATACGTCGAACAACTGATGAGTCACTTTCAAAGGCTTGGATGTAACATGAGCATCAAGTTACACTTTCTTCACAACCACCTGGACTATTTTCCCGCCAATCTTGGGTACCTAAGTAAAGAACAGGGCGAGCGATGCCACCAGGACTTCCGTACCATGGAAGAACGCTATCAGGGCTACTGGAACGCACACATGATGGCTGACTATTGTTGGAGCATTCAGAATAGCTCTCTGTCTTCAGCTTTAGCAAGAAAATCATATAAGAGAAAGTTTTTTTCATTATAAGAATTAAATAAATTAGAATTATCTCTAAATTTATAGTGTTTTATTATAAAAAAACACCCGTGTCATATTTTTTTAACTAGAGCTGTTACAGAAAATTTTAATCACGGAATTGAAATCGACATCAAAAATTGGACTAATATCATGTAACATAACCCAATTATCAGAAATGCTGTTGTGCAGTGTTATTGATAACAAAATGTTAGAAGAAATATCTTCAGATTCTATATTTGATTCCTTCATCCGTATTTATTCGTCAACAGTTTCATTCGTTTGCTCTAAAGCTTTTAAATCTTCTGTAGAAAAGTCATCATGGGATTTTAGTAACTCATTTATGTCATCAACTTCTATAATTAAGCCAAGAGATGCACAAATTATCACAATTTCCTGGGTATACCTACCCTTATGGATAGATCATCCCATGATTTTACAACCAATTAACGCATTCCAAGATATTAAATTTTGTTTTCTAAAATTCTTTAAGAGCCATAGAATCATCAGCGTACTTCGCATAAAAAATCTTTGAAAACATATGGACTAGAAACATTCCGTTTAGCCATGCGTCTCTTAAGACGGCTGAACATGAATGTTTTTACTTCTAGGTCTAATGTTAGTTTTAGTGACAGTGCAATGTAGCGCTACTTAGCATAAGATATCACAATGTTGTATATTTTCATTGAACCAAAACTAGAAGTAACACTATAACTAACACAAGACTTAGAACTAGAATCATTCGGGTATAGCCGTCTTGAGAGACGTGCGGCTAAATCCGAATGTTTCTAGATCTAGATCTAGTGTTAGTACTAGTGATAGTGCTAGTGCAAAACTAGAACTAACACAAGACCTAGAACTAGAATTATTCGGATTTAGCCATTTTGAGAGATGTGCGGTTAAACAGGAATGTTTCTAGTTCTAGGTCTAGTGTTAATTTTAGTTTTAATTGTTATTCAGCGTTAGATTGTGGTATATTTTTGTTGAACGAAAAGTAGAACTATCACTAGGCCTAGAACTAAACCCGAATGATTCTAGTTCTAGGTGTTGTGTTAGTTCTAGTTTTACACTGGTTCTAGGGATCTAGTGTTCTAGTTCTAGGTCTTAGTTCTAGTGATAGTGCTGCAATAGCCTTCTTTTTCTTCTCCTGATTCTTATGCCTGACGGCGTCGGATAAATCTTTTCCTATTCCTCCATCCACTTCTTAAACACAGTCCGGTTGCTGGCTAATTCCTTTATATCTGCTAAGAGAGTCTTCCCTCTCTTCTTCCCAACTTCTGCTATTCTTTCCTCCCACTTCTTCCTAGGTCTTCTGCCGCAAGCCATGTCCGTTTTTATCTTCATCATTGCCTCTCCTAATTCTTCCATTGTTATCTCTTCAGTTGCTATGTCTGTAGTGTCTTCCATTATTTCATCTTCTCTTCTCTCCTCCATTGTTTGTGTCCGTTTTCCATCCTTGAACATTTCTGCATAAAAATCCGCCCATATCTCCAGAATTTCCCTTGTAGTTTCCTTTGATCTTCCGTTTTCTTATCCGAACTCTTCCCAACTTACTATACTTACTATGGCCTCCCTTACCATATTCTTAGCTACATCTCTGTTCATTCTATAGTTTGCTTTATCCTCTTCCGAATTCGTTCTTATGTCTTTCTTGCATAACTCTTTCTTCTTCTTGATTGCTTGTTGGACCTCTTCATGCTACTAGTGTGTTCTTTGTGTCTGATTATTATATTTTCTCATTCCACATACCTCCATAGCTCCAGTGTTAAATTCTGTGTTTGTTCTAGTTTTTGAAACTCGTTGTTTGTTTTTTCTTGGTATTTTAGTCTTTCTTCCTCCTTTCTTAGTTTATGGATGGTAGTTTCATTTCTTCTTTTTCGATTTCTATATTTGATTCGATTTTTATAGTTGCCATAACTAGTCTGTGGTTGGTTCCTATTTCTGCTTCTTCGACTCGAAATGTTAGTTCTAGTGACAGTGCAAGGTAGCGCTAGTTAGCATAAGATATTACTATGTTACATATTTTTATTAAACTAAAACTGGAACTAATTAGTTCTAGTTTTGCACTAGCACTATCACTAGAACTAACACTAGACCTAGATCTGGAAATATTCGGATTTAGCCGCACGTCTCTCAAGACGGCTAAACCCGAATGATTCTAGTTCTAGGTCTTAGTTCTAGTTATAGTGCTAGTGTAAAACTAGAACTAACACAAGACCTAGAACTAGAATCATTCGGGTTCAGCTGTCTTGAGAAACGTGTGGCTAATCCGAATGTTTCTAGATCTATGTCTAGTGTTAGTTCTAGTTTTAATTGTTATTCTGCGTTAGATTGTGGTATATTTTTATTGAACGAGAAGTAGAACTAACACTAAACCTTGTAGAATTGAGGTTGTATGGGGGAAGAAATTTTACAGAGTTAGGTTAGGATCATGACCATGCGCGTTATACAGTAATAATAGAGCTTTAGGTGGAGGTTTATTTTTTATGAGATAATCCTTTGCCATAGGACCAAAGGTCTTGTTTGTCCATTGGCTGAAAAGGTAGCGGGCAACCCAAACTTTCTTATTAAATTGCCAGTAAACTCCCAAACTCTCTTTATTGATTTTCTTTGTTTTAAATACTCCAGGATTAGCAGAGTGATAAACAAACATAGGTTTTAATTTCATATCTCCAGAAGAATTTCCACCAAGACGAAGTGTTACCTTACATTTCATAGGTTTATGATCTGGAATAATGCGGTTTCATCGCAATTAAAAATTTGTTGGGGAGGAAACCGAAGAAACATATGATTATGCAATACATGTTACGCATTCTCGTAAGTCGAGTTATAACCTTTGATTTTAAACGTCTCGTAAGTAATGCTCGTAAGATAGAGCTCTCGTAAGTCGGGGGTTTACTGTATGGGATTATTTTCTCAGTAATTCGGCTGATGATCGCCTATATAACCGAAATCGGCATTTTAATTAATTAAAATTTATTAATCTTCAATTTAATTTCTGAAATAAAAACTTTTCAAATTTGGAATTTAAACTTTCCCCTTTCACATTTTTTATTTTTATTGCAGATTCACCAAGATTTAGCGAGCCCCTTTTAAATGTCACGTCAGCAGTTGGAAGGGAGGCAATCCTTAAATGCGACGTTGAAAACTTGGGAGTGTTTAAAGTAAGTTTAAAATACTTTACCTGACAAAACAAAAATTGATTGCAAAATTAAGCCACAAAAAGTGACTTATTTTTGCATTACTACCATCGACAGGTACTTTAGGTCACTTATGGCCCAGCCGGATTAAACCGTATTGCGTCAACATTAAACGCATGCAAATTAAGAGCATGCGATCTACGACAACGGTATATAGGGTCAATCGCCTTATGCATATAGATTAAAAATCGTCCGTAAACGAACGAAAAATATAAAAAAAGTTGCTTTACTGTACAAGGTACGCTTAAATGCGTATGATTATACTCAATTAAACTCGATTCTACTCCATTATTACTCCTCCCTTCGCAAATTTAAACGTTATTAGTCAAATTGGTATCGTTTCAAAAACGACCACGCAAAAACCTTTTCTTTTTATTATGACAAATTATCAAATTCGATGTACAAAAAAAAAATGTTAATAAGTTTTTGTGAATTTTTTATTTTCTAAATCTGATTTAAAAATTTAACAGCGACGAGAAAAAACTAACTAATTTAACATATCCCCAGAGAATTTGAAAAAACCAGTCGCAATTATAGTAAAAAGTAAGGCAATTAGCGTATGCAAATTTTACGTCTCCGTGCGCGTTTCAGTGGCGTACGGGTGCAATTTTTTGAAATAGAACGGGTTCTTTTAGAACGGTAACGGCCGTTTGCATTGGAGACGAAAAATATAACGTCGGCGCTAAATATAAAGTCTCCACCCCCTTGGTATATGTAAATTTTCTTTGCTGCGACTGCCGTTTGCGTTTAAGCAGATTGATTGTAGCCAATTTCAAAATGTCAGTATTTCCCCGTGTCGTTCTTGTTGTCCTCCCCCTTACTTTGGAAAGGTTACGCGACGTGTAAAAATCCATTTATAATGTCACCGGGACCGGAAATAATAATAAACCGATCTATATTAAAGTTCAACCAAATTCATAAAGACAATTTTGATGTTTTAGTCGTTAGCAAATTAAAGAAGGTGAGTTTACTGATACGGAAAAGCAATAAACCGGTGTATTTCTTTCGCGCGCGACGTAACCGTATGTGTTACGGTCTCGGAAACTGTTTCCCTCTGGGGGCTCGTTCGAGGGATTTTACGTCCGCCAACGTAACGGTCCAGATTTTACGACGAACCGACGTACGTTTCGGCAAACAAGCCCCTTCTAACTTTTTTTGCGTTCAATTTGCCCCAAAAACTAATTACCTGCCATACCCTTTCATAAAAAAAGGGCACAAAAAAGGATGCGTTAAGAGTCTAACGAGGGGTGCAACCGACAACACACTAAAAAACAAAGTATAAACACTCGAGGAAGAAGGAAACTGCGCGCAGTATTTGCGTACATGCTCTATTATCGCGTTGTAACAGACAAATCCACCCTTAACTTGGCTAGAGAATGTACAAAAGAGGGGGAGACGGCGCCCTGGCTGCTGAAGTGAACACACAATTAGGCTCCGTCCACAATAGATCATGTTCTGGAGTACGCGCACACTTATCTCGTCTACTGTTTAAAGTGGAACTTGGAATGAGAGAAAAGGGGGGTTGCGAGGGACAGGAGAAGAAGGGGTGTCCTCGAGAAATAGGGAAGAGACGGCGACGCCGTTCGTGATATCGTATCTATTACTATTGCCCCAGCGGTATTGCCATTGCGGACTGAGCAAATAAGATATAACCGGAGCACTGGAAGCGATGCCTTGTTTAGTTTCGATTCAATTGCTCTTCAAGATAAATTTACTTCAACTTTTATTTACTTTTTTATTTATGATTTGAAACTTTGAATATGTTTTCTTTTCTACGAATTTATTGGATTTCAAATGCAAATATAGTAGAAACCACGAGAGCTGGCAGTGACAGATCACTTAAAAATGGTATGAATTAAGATATGGACGTACGACTTAGATTATTTCACCACATACATTTAAATGTAGGTTATGTTAGTAATGGAGGTTATATGTCAAACATTGTCAAAGATATTATTTAATGACTTTCCTTTCAAGAAAACATTTTCGGCTTGTGAAAACACTAACAGATTCATGACAACGCTCACAAGACGTTTCGATTTGAGGTTATAATTATAGAGTTACTCCCTTGGAAGAACAGACGTACTTTTTCGAAGTGGCCATTTGAATTACACAGGAGACATATTAAGCTAATGCTATCTCTTTCTAACACACATTACTCTCTAGCTATTTGTGAACTACGTATGGCATTTGTAAGAGCGAAAAACGATGATTTACTGCCAGCTCTCGTGGCGTCTACTATACGATTAGTGTTATATAGTTACTGAACGTACATAAAAAAAAACTCACAAACAACAGACGACATCAAAGATGAAAGCATAAAGAAAAGCATTAAAAGAGTATCATTATACCATGGCGCAGTCATAAAAAAAGAAAGAAGTGACAAGAGAAAATAATAAAAATAGATAACCTACTACAACCTGAACCGTTGTGTATGGCTCAAAATTGGTTCATGTTTCAGGATAACTTTGAGGTATACTCGTTGGCAACAGGGTGTATAAAACAAGAACTGAAGGTAGAAGTCGAAGTTTTTCTTCACTGTATTGGATGAGAAGGAAGAGAAATCCACAAAACGTTCGAATATGCAGCTACAGAGGATATAGGCGACATAAAGGTTATAAAAAAGAAATTTCATGAGTATTACTTACCGAAAACTAATGTAAGTTTGGAGTGGCATAAATTTAATGCTAGAAAACAACAAATAGACGAAAATATTGAAAAATATGTAGCAGATCTAAGAAAAATTACACAAAATTGTAAATTTTGTGACTTACGTGATGAACTAATTAAGGATAGAATAGTTTGTGGAATATCTTCATTGGTATTGAAAAACCGATTATTAAGAATGGAAGACATAACACTACACAGAACGATTGATATAATCAAAGCACAAGAGCAAACGGAGAGAACAATTCTAATACTACAAGATGCGAATACGGAAGACAAGAAGATAAATAAAATACAAATCAGTAAGACAAGAAGAGACAACAGTGAGGGTAGGCGCACATAAGCACACAGACGCAGGGCAGGAACAGTGCAGAAAAACTGAACGTGCGCGTAGTTACGCAGTAGAGAGCGCATATTATAATGCAGTATTTTACTATCTGTGCAATGGAAGACACCGATTTAAGCTCCGATTCGGATTTAGATGCGTTAATAAATTGTACGTTATTATATGCAGCTACAAAATTCAAGAGAAAAAAAAGGATATGGAAAAGCAGTTATTTACGAAAGCGTGAAACTCATGGAGAATTTCGTTTGACTTCAGAGTTTTCAGATGACCAGTTTACAAATTATTTCCGAATGAATCGTATGCAATTTGAAGAAGTACACAATACTATTCAAAACAAAATCTATCATGAAGGCAGCCGTGCACATAAAGAAATAACAACAAAAGAAAAACTAGCGGTATTTCTAAGGTAACTTTTTATTGGTGAAAATATTTTATTAGTGATATCTCTATAATAAACAAAAAACTTGTTCTGAGACATTATCATGTAAATCGGAGGTTTCTTGTCGAAGTGTTGATCTAGGTGTAATTTCAGTTGAAGGATAATCAAAGGATTCAAAGGAAAATTGAGTTGAAGATGAAGTTTGTGGTGTGGGTACTGTAGAGGGTAAGGATTCGACGGGTTGAGGTTGGGATAACGCACAAGGACTAAATGGTAAATTTAAATTTTGTGCTTCAGAGGCAGATACAATACCAAATATTTTGCTTTTTACAAGATGTTGTAAATGAATTGGGAATCGCTTGGTTGTTTCGTACATACTCATAAAAAAATGGTACAGTTCGTCATTTGTTTCGATTTCAACTCTTCGCTTTCTATGCATATCCCTTTCCATACTTCGATGCTCTTGACGTGCTAAAGAAGCTTTAATTAAATCAGCAACATCACAGCCTTTTTTTCGTTTAGGTTTAGGTGCAGTTGTGAGCGTTCTGTGCACTTCTGCTTGGTCCTCGTCATTCTCTCCTTTTTCTTCTGTGTTTTCAATTTCAACTTCTTCTTCTTCAGTCTGTTCATTATCAAATTTATCTTCTGTTACATTGGTTTCTCGTGATCTATTTTGCATGTGCGCCAACAAAAATTCCATCTGTTTTTGATATTTCCATAGTTTGACACTTTTACCTCCTCCAGCACCGCTTTTCGGTTGTCCGTTCTTCTGCCTTCTTAAGGCGTCACGGTGACAATTACGTAATTTTGTCCAAGCATCTTTCGCTTCTTCACCTGTTAAATAAAGGTACGCTATTGAATACTTTTATATTTCAGATATTTGGCGTCAGGGAATAGTTATAAAAGTATTGGATATAGCTATAGATTAGGAGATCGCACAGTATCTAAGATTGTGAATGAAGTATCAGCGGCTATATGGGAATGCCTGCAACAAACTTTCTTACCGGACCCCACAGAAGAACTGTGGAAACAAATTGCAAAGGAGTTTGAGCAAAGATGGCAATTTCCACATTGTGTGGGATCGATCGATGGCAAACACATAGTGGTCAAGAAACCGGCCAAAAGTGGATCTTCTTATTTTAATTATAAACATACTTGTTCTATAGTACTAATGGCAACTGTAGACGCAAACTATAAATTTATTACGGTAGATATCGGGTCAATGGGACGATTTAGTGATGGGAATATATTTTCTAGCAGCATACTATACAAGAAAATACAAAACAAAACTCTTAAGCTTCCGGAACCAGATATGATTAGCGGTGGTGAAAAAGAATTGCCTTATGTTTTTGTGGGGGACGAGGCTTTTCCATTACTAGAAAATTTAATGAGACCTTACCCCAAAAGAAAAGTTACAGCGAATTATGAAAATAAGGTATTCAATTATAGATTATCGCGCGCACGACAAACAGTAGAATGTGCATTTGGGATACTAGCTGGGCGATTTCATGTTTTTAGAAAACCATTTGAAATCAAACTTGCTAGTGTTGATAATGTTGTTAAGGCAGCATGCGTTTTACACAATTACCTTAGAATGACTAGTACTGCTACAAATGTGGAGGATATTGCTGATGAAGAA
The DNA here is from genome assembly GCF_036711975.1 of Onthophagus taurus. Taxonomy (NCBI): domain Eukaryota; kingdom Metazoa; phylum Arthropoda; class Insecta; order Coleoptera; family Scarabaeidae; genus Onthophagus; species Onthophagus taurus. Next base: position 1,429,295 of record NC_091968.1, on the reverse strand, counting down.
CTCCTCTCCGACCAACTAACTTCAATACGCTATAATAACTCGCGAAATTCAAGAAATGCTTTCTTAGTACGTGAAAATTATACACACTATTTCAATACTACAGGTGCTGTACAGTGGCAAAGAGATAGCATATTACGAGGAAAATATTAAACACATTTACAAAAAGAACATATAAAGTTACTTTAAATAAACTATTTTCATACTTACCATTGTTTAGTTTTAATTCTCTTGCAATATTTACCCAAATTTCATCTTTAAGTTTAATTTTCATATAGTCAGGGTTATTTGTATTATATAATACATCATAGTTCCGTACCATTTCTATTAATTTTTCGCTGATACTCATTTTCACTATTGACCACTACTTACATAACCTTAAATATTAAGATCATAAACATTACAAATCCCTCACGTGTCGCTAAAATCTGTGTATCGTTTACTGCGCCACACGTTTCTGTCTCGCAAGTTACTGTTCTACCCTGTACTGCGTTGTAATATGCGATTTCACGTCAAAATGTACTGTACACAGATTTCTACCCTGTACTGCGCTGCGTTGCCTGTGTCGCCTGGGTCCTTATGTGCGCCTAGCCTGAATGTGGAGGATCCAGACAACATAACAAGCACACAACAGGAGAACTATGGATGAAGAAACCATGGAACACGAACAAAAAGCAGAAACCGAATAACTTCCAACAACAAAAAGAGGCTCATACCAACTAAATAAGAGATTGTGGAGGATGTGGATGCATGTATAGCCTTTTTTCTCGATTGATCCTATTCTGGAATAGTTTTATCTTATTGTTGCCAACAGGATTGAACAAAATCTCCTCTCTGAGTATTATTTAAGGACGATCAGATAATAAGATTAGGTTTTTTATCCATTTCACCTTTTTTGGATTATAATATGAGAGACATTTAAACACAAATTTGTACATAAATATAACTTAGAGGTTACTACTTGACGTAAGTCCATATATCCAATTTTATTAAATAACACTTAAAACTTTATTTTTAATCATACAAACTTGTAACTTAATTATAATATGTTTTATTTGTTAATTTTTGTAGGTTCTAATTCTACGAAGGGCTTGTGCCCGAAACTAGTTTAGAGAAATAAACATTTGAAAAATCATCACCAGAGTATAATTTGTTCTTTGATCTCTCATATTATGATCAGATAATAATTCCTAAATCTTTGAGAAAGAAAATACTTGATAAATTAAGTGTCAACTTATCTTGATTATATAAGTGTCAAAAAATTTTATACATGTGCTAAATATCAATCAAATAATCCTAAACAACATATAACAAACAGAGAATTATCAAAACCACCTTGGCAAAACATTTCAGCTCATTTTTTTCAATTGAAAAATAGAGAATTCTTGCTAATTGTTGACATGTACTCCAAAAACTCGGAAGTAATTTCTTTTAATGATGGAACAGCAAATTACGTAATAGAAGTGTTTAAAAATGTAATAGCAAGGGATGGAATCCAGAAAAACTGTATACAGACAATGTTTCACAGCTTACCAATAGCCTTCTTTTTCTTCTTCTACTGATCCTTATGTCTGATGGTGTCGGATAAATCTTTTCCTATTCCTCCTTCTTCTTAAACTCCCTCCGGTTATTGGCTAATTCCTTTATATCTGCTACAGTCTTACCTCTTTTCATCCCAACGTCTGCTATTCTTTCCTCCCACTTCTTCCTAGGTCTTCTGGCGTAAGCCATGTCTGTTTTTATCTTCATCATTGCCTCTCCTAATTCTTCCATGGTGATATCTCTTCAGTTGCTATGTCTGTAGTGTCTTCCATTATCTCATCTTTTCTTCCCTCTTCCATTTTTTCTGTCCATTTTTCATGCTTGAACTTTTCTGCATAAAAATTCGCCCATTTGTCCAGAATTTCCCTTGCAGTTTCCTTTAATCTCCCTTTAGTTTTCTTACTTGATTCCAGAATTTCCTGTTATTCGATCCATATGTTTTACTTAAGTTTGTTCCGAACTCTTCCCAACTTTTCTTTTTCGTCTCCCTTACCATATTCTTAGCTACATCTCTGTTCGTTCTATAGTTTGCTCTATCCTCTTCCGAATTCGTTCTTATATATTCCTTCCATGACTCTTTCTTCTTCTTGATTGCCTGTCGGACCTCTTCATTCCACCAGTGTATTCTCTTTGTCTGATTATTATATTTTCTCATTCCACACACCTCCATAGCTCCAGTGTTAAATTCTCTGTTTGTTCTAGTTTTTGAAATTCGTTGTTTGTTTTTTCTAGGTATTTTAGTCTTTCTTCCTGCCTTAGTTTATGGACGTTTATTTTCATGTAGATTTTCATTTCTTCTCTTTCGATTTCTATATTATTAATAGTTGCTATGACTAGTCTGTGGTTGGTTCCCATTTCAGTCTTTACTTCTTCCCCTCTATTTTGGAGATTCCGGGTGTATGTGATGTAATCAATAATACTCTTAGCATTCCTTTCTTTCACAAACGTATATTTATCTTGCCTCCTCTAAATCCACATGTTTCCAATTAATAAGTCGCCGATCAGCGCGACGTTGCCATCACCAGCAGAATTACTTTCTGGAAGAAAAATTAAAACAAAATTACCAATTTCAAGCACTAGAAGTTCATAAGGACCTTACAGAACTACTAAAAGAAAATCGAATAAAACACTCTAAATATTACAACAGAAGTTGTTAGGATTTAAAGAATTCCTGGAGAACATGTAATGATATAGACTGAAGTCAATTGGAAACCAGCAACTATTGTAAAGAAGGATAATAGAATTAAATCCTATTTATTAATAATTAAAAACCGTAATAAAATCATAACAATCAGAAAATGTTTGAATTCTTTTGAAGGAAAATTAAAGAATGAAATAATCGATGAGGATGACTTCGATGCTTTAACGTAAAATGAAAAAATCTATGATTTCGCTTGATTAGACAAGAAATAGATGAGTTTGTTTGACATAAACATAGTTGAAAAGTCTATGACTTCCCCTTCCCCTATGACTTCACACATTGCAGCGCCTCGGCTGCAAACAACCTCGGCTAATCTTAACGTGGATAGTTTGTGATATCGCCTGGTTAAGATGAGATCATCATAGCGTATCTGCTCTAAGATACTGCATTTGAAGTAAATCTAAAAGGGACACAGATTAAATGCAATACAATATCTATGTTATAAAAACAGATAAATTGTTTTAAAATGAAAATGATAAATTTTTGTGAATTAATTCTGTAAATTACAGCAATATACAATACAAATAGTGAAATAGTTCATTCGACATCTGTTGATAACACCAACCAAAATATATGAAAAATGTACTGGCAAAGTCGTATTTTATACGACAGTAGGTGTACAGTTATGGGACCATATATCCTGGAGCAAATATTTGCGCTATGTTCTCCGTTTTCTGCTCACTTCCGGCGCCTCCGCCTAAATTTATTATAAGTCGTTTAGAATACGTCTGTCGTCGAGGAAAACCGGGTTCTGCGCGATAAAGAGAGAAAGGACGATAGTTAAAACCGTCGCCGTTTACCACGACAATAATACCACCACAGAGAGTTGAACGTGTTCTACGGCTTTACTTCAAACCCCTTTCTACTACGGTGGTGGAAATGTTTATTTTCCGATGACGGCGGCGTTGTGGCGAAAACTCTTATTATTCCTCCGAAACGGACCCTGTTATTTCGCTCCGCTAAGGTTTCCCCAAATTAAATAGCCCCTATAAGGGCTCCTCGCTTCGAAGGGGCCGTAAATAATAAAGTCTCGCGGTCTGTTTACCCCAACAATACGCAAACGGCAACTCGACACAATCGAAATCAATCCCATTTTAACCCACGCTTCGACTCCCTCCCTTACCTTTTCACTTCTCTTCGCCGGTTTTGTCCCCTCTTTACTTTTAAATATTAATCGCATAATAAATCCTCATCGAATTTATCTTAGCGTGAAAAAAAAAATTATTTAGCAATCTTATTAGAACCTAGAAACGTGCGTGGACTCGTTTATATCTTTTCGATACCAACCTCATTTTGACCTGACACGAACGAACTGCGAAAATAACAAAAAAAACTTTTTTCTTTTCTTTCTTTTAGATCGATAAGAGAAATATTTTTGTTTTAGGTTGCGTGGCTTCGAGTCGACACCCAAACGATTCTCACCATCCAAACTCATATCATCACTAAGAGCGTACGCATTGGAGTTACGCGAAGTGAACACAAAACTTGGTATCTTCATATTAGGGAGGTTAAGGAGACGGATCGGGGGTGGTATATGTGCCAGATTAATACGGATCCGATGATTTACCAGATAGCTTATTTAGATGTTATTGGTATTGATAAATTTAATTCAATTAAATTAGTTTTAAACATTTTTTTTTGTTTAAAGTTCCCCCCGATATAATAGATTACCAAACGAGTAACGATATCACAGTCCAAGAGGGATCTAATGTAACTTTAAGGTGCATGGCGAAAGGTTCTCCAAATCCGACGATTCTCTGGAGGAGAGAGGATGGTCGCCCGATCCATTTAGGTCAAAATCACGAAGGTACTAGACACAATAAAAAAGCTACTACTATACTTTACATTGGTTGTACGATATTTTCGTTGCAGTGAACAGCGTGGAAGGACCGGTGTTGAATATCAACAAGGCGAGCCGTCAGCAAATGGGCCCATACTTGTGCATCGCATCGAATAAGGTACCTCCTTCCGTCAGCAAGAGGATACACCTGACGGTGCAATGTAAGTCGCGAGCTTTCCTAGACTTTTCGAACTCTCGAAAGTCGAGTAAAGTTTCGGGGAAGTCTTAGTAACTTTTAGCTCGGCTAATTGCTTGATATATGTCTCGGAGGCAATCAGAATTTCGCGAGTATCTTAAAGTTCTATTAGATGGGTGTATATGTGTATTTAAATTTTGAATAATCGACTATGTGTGTTTAATATCTTTGTAATTGCATGCTCCTAACAATGTCGATTAGCGAATTTAATACGAGAGCGCGCTTTGAATATTGTATGAGGATATAGACTGACCTCCCCCAACTCTGTTTCTATCTCTATATATTCTATCTCTTGTGCGAACTGCATTCGATACAAAGCCTCGTACAATGTGATTTTCGAATATATGTACGATTAATAATTCTAGTTCCCCCCGCAATTTGGATCCAGTATCAGCTGATTGGTGCCTACGACGGACAGCAGGTCTCGCTGGAGTGTCAATCCGAAGCTTTCCCAAAGTCAATCAGCTACTGGACAAGAGACAAAGCGGACATTTTAGCTTTCAGTTAGTCGAACAATGTTTCGGTACACCCTGGAGATTCTATTTACAGATCGTGATCGAATTTAATTTCAGACGATAAATACGAACCGATCATCGAGCACACCTTTTACAAAGTTTTCATGAAACTCGTCATCAAGAAGTTAGAAGCTACCGATTACGGAATATACAAGTGTGTTTCCAAGAACTCCCTCGGCGAAACGGACGGCACGATAAACGTTTACAGTAGGTTTTATTCTTGTATTGATCGAATCCCGTAATTTTGCATGAAACGTATTGATTTGTTGTCTGTTTCTGTACGAAATTTCTAGGAATTCCAAAGCCCACAATGTCCAATAAGAACATCTATAATAAAAGTAAGTTCTGATTCAATATAATCTTTATTAAGCTAAATCTAGAACTAACACTAGACCTAGTCTTTTGAAAAAATGTTTGATGTTTTCTGATGCCATGTCCTAACCTTCCTCAGAAATAACTTCAAAGTGACGAAATCGGTTAAAATTTGGCAATAAATACATGAAATGATAATTAATAACTTATTAGTGTCTAATTGTGAAATAAGTTGTCTTTGACGTTGTCTAAAATCATCCAACTCTCTACTCCTTTAGCATTCAAATTTTTTAATAAAAATACCTTTCTCAATAATTTTTCTTTCCAGGTCAACATATTTGTAACGTTATCTGTTAGAATTCTATTGAGTACAGTTTTTGCAAGTAAGTTAGCTGTATGACTTCTACAAGTGCTGTGTCAGACAACATATTTTAACATACCACCAATTTTTACCATTACAGAAGCATTATCTGATACAATGGCATATACTTCCGCAATGAAATTTTTTTGGCTAATTTGATGGCAGAAATTACTATGTCGGAAAGTTGTGTCCGGTTCCCATGATAAATCCCATACATTAACTAAAGCTTTGTTACCATTAGCATTATGCAACACACAAACAACTGTTTTTTGTATTACTGGATATATTTTTCCATCCATCAATAATTATAGCAGATTCACTTGTAACAAACTTAGAAGCTTCAGTTATGCTCTGCTTGTAAACATTGTCCAGCAAAATTGTAGATAAAGTTGTTCTAGACCAAAAATAACCTTTACCAGGCAAATATTTAATTCTAGTTCTTCATGAGTGTCCAGAGTATCAACGAAATTCGTAATAGCTGCATTACCTTTAGTTTTTCTTGTATGCAAAGTATTCTTGAAATGTTTTGGTGTCATTGCAGTCGTGGTAGCTAAGGAAGTTGGATTCTTATGTAAAGAAATAGCAGTTTCTTCACTACATGACGTAATACTTGTTAGTGAAATACTGCTGTGCACGCTTTTGTTAGAATTAGGAACTTTATTAACTAAATTTAGTTGTCCATCATCCGCAACTAAAAATTCTAACATCTGACAGTCACTATTTTCTGCATTATCAGGATTACTGACTTCATAATCAAACATGTTAGTTAGACTTGCAGAATCCAAATTATTGACAGAATCTGTTGTAAACTTTCCAGCAATGGTTAATTGTCGAGTGTGCTGTTTACACTCATTTCTAAAAAAAGAAACACAACAGCATTAGAAATTGAAACAGCTAAACTTTGAAATACTAAAAGTGTCACACTTTACTAAAAATTTATGCCTGTTATCCTTGATTAGCATAAAATCTCATTCCTCTAATACTTTACTTCTTTTACGTCCTACCATACCAAATGTTATGTATACTCTCTTATGTACTACTTTCTAGACTCACTTCATAACTTAAGAACTAGGTTAATTCGAGGACTCTAAGACTGTAAGGCAGGAAACAACTAACAGCATTCGCAACAGTAAGCTCAGAGCTCCATCACTGCTCCATACTCCTGATTGATTCTACAAAATGTGTGGAATCTCTGCATATGACTGTATTCTACCTGTAAAAGGAGACAGAATCTTGGCAAGGTGTTTTGCTAGCTGATAGGTGGGAGAATTTATGGCACTGACAATATGGCGTAGTGAGACCTCTGGTTTATGAATTTTAGGTAATCCATATATCTTTGGGAGTACTCGGGCTTGTACGAATAAACATTTCTGTTGTTCTGCTGGGATTCCTGTGGATTTTACCAGTTCTTTCATCGTCCTTACTATCTTCTCGGTTGGGTTCTTTTTTATCTTTTTATAGGTGATTGCGTTTAAAAGGCTCCGTTTAAATAAATCGTGTACAACAATCTGCAGTCTGCAATCTGCAATTCTCAACAACAATTTTGGAAACAATTTTATAAAGATTACCTCACCACTCTTCAACAAAGAGGCAAATGGCATAGAGACACCGCGGATCCAGAAGTTGGTGATATTGTATTGGTAAAACAATTAAATTCACCGTCACAACATTGGCCATTGGGACGAATTATTAAATTCTACCCTGGCAACGACAACAGAAAAAGGGTAGTAACAGTTATGGTGAATGGAAAGGAATACCTAAGAGCAGCGGCTGATATCTGTCCACTACCAGGTTTGAAGGATATTGAAATCAATCCTTTCAAGGCGGGGGAGAATGTTGAGAAGTACTAAAATAATATATTTGTTACTATATTTTTCATCGTTTGTTTTGTAAATAAATAAAATAACAATTCTGTCATCTGTCCAGAATAATAAAACATTCATAAAAAACGTAAACAAATAATCGAGTTTATATAGAATAAAAACCAGTTCTTAGACCATACATTGGTCCCAAACACAGAGCATTGCTACAAAGGAGGACACATCATAGAGTTTGACAAAACCAAAGTGCTAGCAAGAAACGGACATTACTTGCAAAGATTGTCGAGAGAGACACTAATAAGTTATTAATTATCTTTTCATGTATTTATTGTCAAAATTTAGCCGATTTTGTCACTTCGAAGTTGTTCTAGTGACGAATCTTCTTGTTGTTGGTCTAGTGTTAGTTCTATTTTTAGTTCAATAAAAATATACAACAATCTAGTGCTGCATAATAATTAAAACTAGAACTAACATTAGACCTAGAACTAGAAAAATTTCGGTTTAGCCTAAGGTGACCATACGTCCCGGATTGGCCGGGACAGGCCGGGAAGCAATATTTGTCCCGGATTCAGGTTTTTTGTCCCGGATTGTCCCGAATTTTTGAAAAGGTTCTTATTTTCAATATTTATTCTAAAAATTTTTCAACTAGAATTATTTTGACAAAATTTGAACCGAAAAAATTGTGCATATCAAAATACGCGGCACGTTTTAAACCATTTAAAGCATACAGTGAACTTTCGATTCTGCGAATACCCTTCCACCTAACGCTCAGAGACACGATAGCGTTGAAGCTGGAACCCAGTGCTTCGTTACACATCGTGTATCTGAGAGTTAGGTGGAAGAGGAAAAGCAGAATTTTGTTAGTTGGACAGTATGGAGAGATCTCCTTAGCCATCAGGTTTTTGTCAGTTTAAGGTTAAGTTAATATTCAGTTTGTGACTTTTATTTGCTTTTGTTGTAAGGCTATTCAATTAATTTTTTTTCATAAATAAAATAGTGTAAAATGTACATTCAATGAAGAGTTACAAAAAGAATATCCTTGTATAAAAAAAAACCAATTAGCGATTCTTATGTCAGGTGCAACATATGCGCTGCAAATTTTGCAATCAGTCATGGTGGATGTAACGATATTAAAGCTTATTTTATCAATGGGAAACATAAAAAATCAGCTTCTGTTGTTTCATCGACCTCGTCTGTAACAAACTTTTTAAAATATGAAAAAATGGGTCCTAAAGAAGAACTCTTAGCCGCAATCGAAGGCACTTTTGCGTACCATACTGTTTGTCACAATCATAGTTTTAGATCTATGGATTGCACATCCAAATTGTTACAAACAACTCGGGAACCTAAATTTTCCGAAAAAAAGCCGAAGCAATTGTAACTAACATTTTTGCCCCAAATATTTTAAATATATTGCACTGTAACTTAAAACAGTGCACATTTGTTTCTGTACTAACTGTGTTAGTAAGATATTTTGACTGGAAATCTGGAATTAAAGTAAAAATTTTGGAACTGAACTCATTGCAAAACGAAACGTCCGATACAGTCAGTAATTATGTTGCTGATTGCATAATAAAAAATAATTTGAAAGAAAAAGTTGTTGGACTTTGTGCAGACAACACAAATTCTAATTTTGGCGGAGCGAATAGGAAAGGGCGGAACAATGTTTTTATCAAATTGCAGTAAAAGCTGAACCATAATTTAATAGGAGTTGGGTGTGCGGGTCATATTTTCCACAATACTGTTAGAACAGCTGCCGATATTTTACCGATTGACGTTGAATTAATTGTTTCGAAATTATATTTATATTTCAAGTCTTACACTGTTAGAGTGGAAACTCTAAAACATTTTTGTAGCTTTGTTGAAACAGAATTTTCAATGTTATTGGGCTACTCCCAAACAAGGTGGCTAGCATTACTGCCAGCCATTGAAAGAGTACTACAAATGTTTGCGCCCTTACAATCTTATTTTCAATCGCAAGAAAAATGCCCTGTATTTTTTTCAAAATTTTTTGATAATCCTTTTTCTGAAGCTTGGCTGCACTTCGTACATAGTCAAGCAATAAGATTCTACACAGCAATAATTCAAATAGAAAAAGAGACAGTAAGTGTCTTCGATGTTATTGCAGCCATTGAGAATTTGAAAACAATTTTGACAAGCAAGATTCAATGTTCCTTTATTCCTACAGCGGTCTGTACTAAATTAGATAAACTTAAAGAGGAAAAAAAAGTATCTGAAAGCAGATTATACAGTTCCGAGCCGACGCTGTTTCATTTTATCAGACTGCACTCAGTTATTTACAGAAATGGACAAAGTTAAGTTTTCAGGACCTGGATTCATATAGCTGGGTGACTTTAAACAAAACACCAGTATGGGTTGAAATTGAATCTTTGCTATTACTTGTTAATAAAATTACGACAACCCATCAAATATCTGAAAATGATATATACGACGAGTATGCTTGTATGAAAGTATACGTTACGGAAGGGAAAATTTCCGAATGGCAAAATAAACAAACTGCATCAATCCAAAGGTGGGTTGTGAAATGGTCTCTCACTTTAATAATCGTGAACTTCCATTTTCAAATTTACGAAAATTAGCAGAGTTCTTTTCCTGGCACAAATGCTTTTACGGAAAGAATATTTTTTTTAATGAATTGCTTTTGGACAAGTGACAAAACTCGACTTGAAATAGACACACTAAAAACGATATTACTTACTAAAGTTAATTATGAAGAAAATTGTACAGAATTTTATAGAATGCTTCAAAACGAAAAAGACCTACTGAAAAAGATCCATAGTTCAGAAAAATATAAAAAGTTTTGTACTCAGTAATTCTGATTAAAAAAATTTGATTCATTTAAAAATAATACTGATTTTATTATATCCTTAATTAGTATTTGTTATGGTCACCTTAAGTTTAGCCGCACGTCTGTAAAGACAGCTAAACCCGAATGATTCTAGTTCTAGGTATAGTGTTAGTTCTAGTTTTACACTTGCACTGTCACTAGAACTAATATTAGACCTAGAACTAGAAACATTCGGGTTTAGCCGCACGTCTCTAAAGACTGCTTATCCCGAAAGTTTCAAATTCTAAGTCTAGTGTTAGTTCTAGTGATAGTGTTACTTCTAGTTTTAGTTTAAATAACACCGGCCATGAAAGCCTTTGTACTTATATCAATATAATGTTTTGATTAGTGATAGAATAACAGGGGATGTAATGAAGCTATCGAGCGATAAGCGGGTGTATTCTCTTCGGATTCCATTGTCATCGGTAAGGCTTTTGTTTCCGATTTGCGTGTTTCGAAGGTTGATTTTCGTTCGGTTAGCCTTTGCTGTGGGGTAGCATAATTGGATAAAACGGGGCGCGTAAAGAGATCGAGACCGGCCTTTTCATTCCATTTTTCCGCCTCTCATTTTCGTAGGATTAGGCCCCTTATTTGTAGCCGGCCTGGGAGTTCTGAAAACTCTGAACGTAAATAAAAGTAATAGGGTCCCGGATCGTGAAGAAGAAGAAGGCCTGAGTCGGCAAAGATCCGGGATCTACTTCCCCGTTCGAAAGCCAAATTGCAAAACACTTATTGCCCGATTCTGGCGGAGTTAATTTAGAAAATTGCCTCGACGCTCCGGTCATTAAACGGGGTGCTCTGGCGGCGCCAAAAGCCGCAACGTTCCCTTTTTACTAGTAAGGGTCTTCGAGGAACAACCTTCTTAAATAATTATAAACCTCCATCTCGATTTACATATTCTCCAGCCACACTGTTGCACCAACATTTCCACTTGTATTCGCTTACGTAATTACTCCACGACCCGTCCCCGGACATTATCAATCCATTAGAACATTAAAGTCACCCTTTGATCAGGTTTACTCGCAAGAATGAACCTCCTATGCTTTGAAAACTGCATTATACACTGCACCGGATTTCTTTTCCATCGAAACCTAAAAACATGTTTTAATCTCAATAATCAAATTTTATTGTTATTAACATCGATTATGTACTTGTTTTGTTTTCACGAAGCAATCGATAACCATGGAAAACCCGGGTAAATAATCCTCTTATCGCTTGATGGATCTCCACTTTTCCGTTTTTCCCCGTTCACAATCAATAGATTTCGAACGAAAAAATATGTTTTTTTTTGTAGGTTTGATAAGCGGGGCTTTCAGTAATAATCTCTTAACCTATCAATTGGGATCATCAACCAGAGGAAAACTGTCATCGGAAAATTCTAATCGAGGGCATCAAAATCTAATAAAATTATCAAGTGTCTTTAACATCTTATTATTTTATTATTTAATTTAAAATGATAACAAAAAAATATTCGTCACATTTCCTTAGTTGTAAATAAATGATGTAAAAAGCGATTGTAATTTAAATAGGGCTATCTTCCGATTTACAAACGCTATTTTTTATAAGCTTTTAACTGTAACATTCAAAATAAACAAATAAAAAATCATTGTACATATCATAAAAATTTTGTTTTAATTCTTTTAACTCACATAGTTTTAAACCAAACCCCTCTCTAAGCCAATTATTTCCGAAGGAAAATCACGGTCCGTTGCACGTCCCAGTTGTCATCGCCTCAAGCCCCCATACAACAAAGGGGTTGGTGTTTTAAGAGAGGAAGGAGAAGAGAACCTGCGGTCGTGGCGCGGAAGGACTTGGCGTTTGTTCTAATGGTGGCGCCCCTCGCAATAAGGCGATTTATATGTAAAGGTTAAGAGCCGCCAAATGAATTTCATTAGCGACCCCCACGATTTCGAATTCCTGGCACGCGCCCTCCTGTTCAGATAGCGAGGAAGTAAAAGTGGCACCAATCAACAAACCGTCCGGACCTTCTTTGTATGGAACGGTTTTGGTTTCCGCGCCAAATTGCTTACTACGAGAAATTGCCCGAGATAAAAATGTTCTCTTTATGTCTTTTAGTTTTTTTCTTTCCACACTTTTTTTTATAACTTCATCTACAGCTATTTAACCACTCAAACGTGTCGCGTGTTCAAACTTTAAAATCTTTAAATTGTTCTAGAAATAAAGTAATTTGTATTTAAATTGGTGTTTTCATGTTATTCATAAAAATTTTTTTAGTAATAAATAGTTTTATTTTTCTATACATTTCTTTTTTATTTTGACACCATTCTTATCCTGGCGCTTTAGAAACCAAAATTATAGCTCAAATATGTAGACAGTTAGAAGAATTTTAAAAATGAAGAACGCCTTTTAAAGGACATACTTTAAAGGTATGGTTTGATGGACATCCAATGGGCCAACAAGACTTCCTTCATCCATGTGCCTTTTATTACAAGTTTGATGTAACAAATAGCCAGGAAACTGAAGAAGGATAACATCATGGTGAGACATGGGTTGGGTCAAAAGCAGAATAATTCATCGCAACATAAAAATCAGAATATATATGACCACATTCTGGGCCTAATGCAGGAAAATAATAAATGGAGACCACAGAGAAGATGGGATTACACAGTCGATGTGGACGCAAAATAAGTGCTAGGATGTAGGAATTGGAACAGAGAGACGAGAGAGAAGAAGAAGAAGATATAGGTTATTCAGCAAATTGCAGAACGATAACAAAGCACAAATTCTTTGTCAAAAATGAGTTAAATACGCTGTTGCATTCAATAAAATAGTAGCCATGAGTTGGTGCAACAACGAGACAAACGGAGCTGCCTCAACCTTTGACTTATAGCAACAACAAGGCAGCTCCTGTATGAGTTATACTTAAAGACATATGAACCTGCCATATATAATGACATGAAAACTAAACAAAAAACGAACAAACCACCTTGAGTATTAAGCTTGTGGTCTTTTACGATTTATTTTATAGATATTTTAAATCAAACTTCAAAAACTATTCTTTTAGCCACCCTAGAAGTGACACGTGTCAAACTTTTGATAGATTAGAAAATAAGGTTAAAAATAAGGAGTTAACCGACGATCAAAAGAATGAGCTAGAAACTGAAAAAAAATGGAACCTCAAGTTGTACCTCAATAAATGCCAAGATTTTATGATGATCTAAAAATTCAGCAGATTTTGGCGAGAAATGATCCCATACTTGCCTAAAGTCCTTACTGGCGATGCGTTCTACTTAAGACAACTCTGGATTGTATGTGAAGGTTGAATTATTTTGTACTTTATCGATGTTATATGTTTATTTCATTCTCTACATGTTTCGAGGATACGAGTCCTCATCTTCAGGAAGAATTCGTTAATCTCATAAATATAAACCTCATCATGCTTCACTTCTGCTATTTGTAATCACTGATGGTTTCCGATTATTTCTGTAATTTTTAGGATGCATCCTCCATTACCAAGATAAACACGCCACAACAACAAGAATACATCAAAAAATTACAGAAATAATGAAATATGAAATAAACATATAACATCGATAAAGTACAAAATAATTCAACCTTCACATACAATATATATACACGATGTTAAGAAAAGAAAACAACAATTATAACAACTCTGGATGTTTAATTTCTGTGTATATTCAGACAAATTCGGAAAACCATATTTTTATATGTATCATGAAGCTCAAGGTAAAAAGACACTAAATGAATCAACAAGTTTTTTGCATAACTTTATTACAAAAAACAACGAAATTAAACATACTGGAGGAAAATATTGAAACAACTGTGCTGCGCAAAATAAAAACTTTTCTCTTGTTTGTTATTTATGTTCATTGGTCCAATCTGGCAGAATCAAAAAAATAGTTCATTGTTTTCCTGAGTCTGGCCACAGTTTTCTGCCTTGTGACCGATCTTTTGGAGTCGTTGAAAGATATATGAGAAAAATAGAGTAAAACATCTAATAATGTAAAGGAGAAATTTGCTATATCAAAACTCAGAGTAATATCTTACAGCAGTGAACTAAAAGGAATCCAATGTTCAATATCTGCTAGTTTGCTGATTCTTAAGGATTTCCAAATAGCCAGAACTAATGGCCACCTTTTAGAACCTTCAGCAACTGCATATTCTACACCACTGCCAAATATTAATGTAATGACATTAACAAATAAGTATGTACCGGAAAATGATTTACTATTTTACAGATATTTAAAATCTGATAATGTGACGATAACGCAAATGAATATAATATAACGATATATAAATAACTGTTTAAATAAATTATTGGTTTTGTAAATCTGTTCCAACATTTATACAATATTAATAAAGTATTTTTTTATAAAAACAAATTGTTGAAAGTTTAATTTTACTAAAAACGATTATAATCAGTATGAAACTTTGATTTTGGAAATTTTTGGTGCCTCCTGAACAATTTGTTAAAATGGAGCTGACTCGTTGTTGCTGCACAGTCTTCAATTTCCTCTGATTAAAGAGTTAGGAGAATACATTTCATTTTCAAAATAATAACCGCATATAAAATAAATGTTAATACAGACATTATTAAACAACTCATCGCATTTTTCGTTAACTGTGTATGTCGTTATAAAATTGTCTCCAGATACAACAAGAACTTCTAGAAATTTCATGTAGTGACGAATATAATAGGGAAATTGAAGCTTGTTTTATATCTTGGAATATTGCTCGTAAAAGACGCCCGAATATAGTATGTAGAAGGAGAATTTATTAAATTATTAAAATTTATTTAAACAGAACTCACTAAACGTAATTAACGTTTTGAAGCTGTAAAATTGCAGACGCTAAACTACATGATACTACAATATAAGATTTTAGAAAACGCTGTAATTATGTTTATGTAAGAGTTAAACTTTTTTCATTTTCTTCTCAATTTTGTTTTGAATGGATACATCTTCTGTTTCAGTAGACAATGATTTACGCTAGTTTCCATTTTTGTTATTATCAACATCAAACGTTCCCGTCGTCGGAACTATATATGTTAACAGTAAATGTGAATATTGCAATTGACATACAGAGTATCGATTTTGAAACAAACAATAATTAATTAATAATTCTGCAACAATTAAATTCCATGTCCACATCGTGTCTAGGTGTAATGATACACCAACATAGTTGAACTGTTTTAAAAAAGGTAAGGTTTCATTAAGTACCAATCTGTTAATAAGATGCCTTGTTCGATTTGACCAGCATGATGTAAAGGGTGATAATAAAACTAATTACCGAAAAAATTGAGCTCAATATTGGAGTGCGGGAAGTTAGCCCCCCATTTTTTTATTTTTAAATTTTTTATTGTTGTTCTAGATTGTTCTAGAGTTGTTCTACATTGTTCCAAAGGGGCAAATCGAAAAAATAAAAACACCGCGAGAAAACCGAAAAAACGGGTTTTTTGGCTAGCCCCCCATTTTTGGAAAAATCAAATTTTCTTTGTTGTTCTGGGTTGTTCTAGTTATTGTTCTAGAAAATCAAAATTATGGGATACAGCATTTCGAAGTTATAACTAAAAATAGGTTTGGCCGCCGAAATGTCTAGTTGATTGCTGTGACCATAGTTTTTCTATTATCAATTCCATATTACAAATATATACTTATTATAGCTAACGCAATTTGGAACAACTATTATTTTCACTAGAACAACTCTCTAAAGGGCACTTTACTCTTTGAAAATTAAAGTTTTTGGAAGTTTCAGTCAGTAATTCTTGTGTCAGCGGTTTTATATTACACAATAAGAATTAAAAAACATAGAACAATCTAAAATAACTCAAACTTTGCCGATTCAAATTGTTCTAGATGTGTTTTACGTTTAATACGGACATTAATTTTGCAAAATCACATATTTTTTGTTGCTCTAAATTGTTCTTGTTTTTCTAGGTACTTAAAATGTTTATTTAATCACTGCGGCTTTAGTTCTTTTAAAGTTTCATATAATAGATAAGGACATGTGTGCAGGGTTTTTGTTACTTTTTATTGATATTTTAGATTTATTTGATTAAAAGTACTAAAGTAAATGGTTTGTCGTTCTTTCCTCTTTTTATTTTTTTTATTTTCTGCTTAGTGAATTTTGTTTTTGTTGTTTTTTTTTCTTTCTTGCTTTTTGTTCGATTAGCTCATAATTTTTACCGGACCGCCAGGAAGAACAGGGAGCATATAATTGTAACCTGATGGCGGTTCCAATTGGTCAAGGATTAATTAAGTTTAGCAATATATATATTATAGTAATTATTATTATATTAAAAATTTGTAGTTACAACAATTAAAACAAATCAGAACAGCTGTTACTTTCATTAGAAAAACCTTAAATTTGAGTTGTTGTGATATCAGACACGTTTAATATAATAATAGTTTTAAAAAACTAAAAAAATATGGAATAATTTGACCATCCTAATTTTCTAAAAATCACAAGTTTCACCTTTCTCTTTAAGCTTATAATAGTAAAACATAAGTTGCGATTTAAAGTGTATTTTATTTTGTATAAACTAAGTAATAAATTAATAAATAAACTAAACTAACACATAAAACAATAACTATTCGATCAGTATTACTATATCAGTACAATAACTTATTCTAAGGTAAACTAAACATAGTTTACTATAACAAGTATTTTGAAGCACATATTTTTTATTGAAATAGATGTTAATGAAACTTACTTATGAACTTATGAAAGAAATACTAACTGAAACTTCCCAAAATTTTAATTTTCAAAGAGTAAAGTGTTCTTTATAGTTGTTCTAGTGAAAATATTAGCTGTTTCAGATTGCTTAGGTATAATAAGTATATATTTGTGATATAGAACTGAAAATAGAAAAACTATGGTCAGAGCAATCAACTAGACATTTCGGCGGCCAAACCTATTTTTTGTTATAACTTCGTAATACTGGATCCCATAATTTTGATTTTCTAGAACAGTAACTAGAACAACTAGAACAACCCAGAACAACAAAGAAAATCTGATTTTTCAAAAAATGGGGGGTTAGTAAAAAAACCTGTTTTTTTGGTTTTTATTTTTGTTATTTGCCGCTTTAGAACAATGTAGAACAACTCTAGAACAATCTAGAACAACAACGAAAAATTTAAAAATCAAAATATAGGGAGCTAACTTCCCGCACTCGATTACCCCCACAATTTACAACTCCAGAACAAAGTCTATATTCTCGCAAGTATCATCAGCTAAGAAGTTACTCACTCTTTGAGTGATGTAGGACACTACACGGCATTTGTGCCCAACAATGCCAATTGGTTATTATTTAATGATTTAAGAAAAAAATCCATACAAGTTGAAGAAGCAACAAAAATAAATGCACAAATGTGCATATATGTGTGTAAATGAGTTCCGTGATATTAGTCTATTTAGATGATTTAATTTATTTAGTTATACTTTACATTAGAATAAGTTTTTGTACAGTTTTTGTGAAAGAATAGTTGTTGTTTTGTTAGTTTTGTTTATTTATTACTTAGTTTTACAAAATAAAATACACTTTAAATCGCAACTTATGTTTTATTATTATAAGTTTAAAGAGAAACGTGATTTTTAGAAAATTAGATGGTCAGATTATTCCATATTTTTTAATTATTTAAAACTATATTATATTAAAGGTTGGGTTCGCTGATTCAACAAAACCTGTCCGATATCACAACAACTCAAATTTAAGGTTTTTCTAGTGAAAATAACAGCTGTTCTGAATTGTTTTAATTGTTGTAAGTACTAATTTTTAATATGAAACTTTAAAAGAACTAAAGCCGCAGTGATTAAATAAACATTTTAAGTACCTAGAAGAACAAGAACAATTTAGAGCAACAAAAAATATGTGATTTTGCAAAATTAATGTCCCTGTTAAACGTAAAACACATCTAGAACAATTTGAATCGGCAAAGTTTGAGTTATTTTAGATTGGTCTATGTTTTTTAATTCTTATTGTGTAATATAAAACCGCTGACACAAGAATTAATGACTGAAACTTCCAAAAACTTTAATTTTCAAAGAGTTAAGTGCCCTTTAGAGAGTTGTTCTAGTGAAAATAATAGCTGTTCCAGATTGCGTTAGCTATAATAAGTATATATTTGTAATATGGAATTGATAATAGAAAAACTATGGTCACAGCAATCAACTAGACATTTCGGCGGCCAAACCTATTTTTAGATATAACTTCGTAATGCTGTAACCCATAATTTTGATTTTCTAGAACAATAACTAGAACAAGTAGAACAACCCAGAACAACAAAGAAAATTTGATTTTTCCAAAAATGGGGGGCTAGCCAAAAAACCCGTTTTTTCGGTTTTCTCGCGGAGTTTTTATTTTTTCGGTTTGCCGCTTTGGAACAATGTAGAACAACTCTAGAACAATCTAGAACAACAATTAAAAATTTAAAAATCAAAAAATGGGGGCTAACTTCCCGCACTCTCAATATTGACCTTAAAATAATATTGGTAGAAATTTCAACGAAAACTTTAATCATTAATCTTCAAAAGGCTAGAAAAAAAAGTTTATGTTAGTCAAGTGATAATGATGTTGTTATTTCAAATTGTGTTGAAAACGAAGTTGATCGTGTTGAGTCGTGGTTCTATTGAAGGGTAGGCGGCCTGCGGTTTCATTAATTATAGTCGTTGGTTCAATTTTTCGAACGTCTCCGTAAAATAGGTAGCAATTGATGGACGAGCTTTTCTCTCTCGTTCGTTGTGAAGCGGGCGCGTTCGATCATCATCCGGTGCGCACGTTCAAACCAGTTCGCGTGATAAAGGTCTATCAGCGAACTGTCAACAAAGAGCAGTTTATTACCTGTTTCCATAGCGCGCAGCTAATTCCGGCTCGAAACACAAAAATCGACGATGAAGAAGAAAGGGTTTTAAGGGTAAATATACAAATAAAACTCTTCCAGCTGTATAAAAAACTATTTATTCATTATTATCCTTCCACCGCATATTTTACAAGTTACTCATCGAGTTTCGGATCATTATTATACAAAACGTGAACGGATTTTTTCTGTCTAAGCAAACTACAAAGCTTTATTTATTATTTTTTGTTTGGAAAATCAGTACGCTTTGTACGTTTGATATGTCTAACGTCTATTAGATTAGTTATTTTAATTTTTACAGGGAATCATTGCAATTTAATTAAAAATTGAAAGGAACAATTGGACCCGACCTAAATAGTTATCGTTTTTTCCTTAAGCTATAACACACCAAATGTACTGAAATCATTAAGAAAAAACCTTTTTAACTCCCCGTTAAAGTCTCATTAGTGGGATCACGTCGTCGCAATCCGTCCATTCGCAAGGATTAAAAGCCCTTTCTTCGACAATGAAGACGAGATCCTTAGGAAACGGCGTCGTTTATGCCGCTTTAGATATCCCCTTGTATTGTCCTGCTGCGGTTTAGGGTTGGGGGCGAAAAACGACCGACAGAATAACGACGGGAGGATAATGCCGGGGACGAAAAGGATAAAGAGGGTTGAAGGAAAAAAAAAGGAAAAACCACTTGTAGACGTAGGAAGTAGACATATGTATATAAAAACGTCGGCCGCCCCGCGGACTTCCAGATTTATTATTGTAGTAAAAAGAAAGGCAACGGAGCCAAAAGCAGGAGCACGAGCACTACGATGCCTAGGGGCTGATTTATATTCCTGGGGGCCGAATTAAAGTAGTCCTCTTCTTGATAGAGGGAGTCCGCTTGGTCTTCCGAAGCAGCTACGAGAACCGAAAAAAAAAATAAAGGGGGAGATTATTATCAGTTTTAGGAGATGGAAATTTTAATTAAAAAAAATCAATTTAATCAAAAATTTTTTTAATAAACAAAAACCATCGAATAAATCCCAAAAAGGAATTGTTTTAAGAACTAAAACTTGGTTCACTTACCCCCAGTTCGAGAAGAGTCGGCCGTTACGTCATTATACTTCTTCCGGTACTTCCCTGTAACAAAAGAGCGAGTCGAGTTAACGGGCGTAGTTTCGAACGAAACTGGGGGTAGTTTAAAAGGCGAACGGTCGAGGAAGGGTGGTAAAGAAGCGGCAAACGGACGACGATGTAACCCATAAATAATTTCCCTAAACTCTCACACCCTCAAGTTGTTTCTCTTCAAATACAACGAATTTATAAATCAAAACAATTTTCTTTAAAAACCCAAAAATAATCATAAAAGAAATTGTGAGAGGGAAAAATTGAGGCGTCGGAAAACTCTTCCTGTTTCCGATGGAGGGCTTAACACCTCTCGACGTGCGAAAAATGGTTGGCTATCACGATTTCCGGAACTCGGGGCGGTCGTCGCGATGCCGATCCGGGAACTCAGAACGATATTCTACGCGGCAGGGCACCTTCCCCGAAAAAAAGAAATTCTCACTTAGCGCGTATTTAGTTGTAAATGCCCGGATGGCACGCGAGCCAACTATTTATTTCACTTAGTTCGCGAAACCGCGATGTTACCCCGCGTGAGACCTATTACTCCTCTTCCGTTTTTGTACCTACTTTCCGCTTTTGAACGAATACGAACAATGGCTTTCTGCTTGTTGTTGTTTTATTGACCTAAAACGGTAAACTAATTCGGAATAATGAGGAGTTCTGAATAAAGTACTAAATAAAAAATAGACATTATCGTACCTTTTTTGGAAGTTCCATTAGATCTTTTACTCGGTTTTGGAATGGCTGAAAGCAAAAAAAAAATTCACACTACGAGGAATAAATAAATCAAAAAAGTAGGATTCAACACCGAGCTTGGTGTAAGCAAAGAGTTAAGGGGGGCTCGCAAACGAGCAGTTAATTGTAAATAACGAAGTCGGGCCAAGTCCCGCTGCGTTTAATTCAATACAATCTAATGGAAAGGGGGCACGGTAGCGACGGACCCGGGGTTTTGATAGCTGCAAAACGCCAGCCGGAGTGTGTAACTTAATTTGTCAGCAGAACAGTCAAACTTAGTGCGGGCGTATTCACTTTTGTACGTCCTTTTCCTCCGCCTTCGTAAGCTCCTCGAAGACTTTTCGTCTTTTTAGTCTCAAAGTTTCTTCTTATAACTTTCTTCTAACTTTATTGATACTAAAATTGGTCATAGAGCTTAGAATAACGGTTTTCGGTGTTGAATCAATGTGAATCCCGGGATCCCGGTATTGATACCAGCATTAACTTTTTTTCCTGAAACTGTAAAAGAAAAATAAAAAACGAAAATTTTATTTATTGCACTATAAAACTTGAAACGAACAAACAAAGTAACGAAAATAAACTATTAATATTCATATAAAGTATGTCCACGGAAAAGGTGTTGAATAGGAAAAACTTTTTTATTTTTAATTTTATCGAAAAAAGTTGTTTATTTATTTATAATTTATGGGTACAGAAACAGGACAAACCCAAATGATCTGTACCACGAAAAAAAATTTACAATAAAAGAAAAAAGAAAACGTGTACCAAGGAAAAATGAATAAAGAAAAAATCAAAATTAAGACGAGCAATTAAAAATAAAATTAAACTTAAACTAAAAACACCGGAATTCAGATATTATACAGGTGCCCGAAAATTGCGTTCATATATTTAAAGGTGTGATTCTACATAAAAAATCATGAAGAAAAGTTCATATAAAGGTGTGTCCTAAAATGCTTCCTAAGGGAGGTAGAGTGCTTTGAAGAAGACGTTCAATATGTGGTTATTTCTCATTATTTCAAAAACTGCTAGGGTTAGAAACACGAAATTTTGCATATCTAGGGATAGGGGGCGCAATTTATTTGCCATATTTTTTTCTGCTTTGATCTTTTCACTATTTTAACCTCAAAATTAGAATCTACGGAAAAAAATACATAAAAAATGTTCTGCTTATAAAATGGTCTACGACCACTCGTTTTCAAGATAAATAATACTAAGTGAAATACTGCACACAAACATGTGTATTAAACTATCATTAAAAATCTTAATAGGCTTCTTTCATTGGTTTGATTTAAGCTGTCAAATGGGTGATAAAAAATTACTTCGTACATTGTCTACAAAAATGTCTGCGAATCATGGTTAATTTTATCAAAATGATTCAAAAGATGATTATTACTAATTTTTCATAATAACTTAAAATTTTACCAAAACCTTAATAAAAACAATCTAAACAAAACGTATTAACAATTTAACAAAAATAAAAAGTTTAACTTAAAACATTAACAAAAAGCACTTAAATTTTTAACAAATAACACCAAAAAAAGTTATAAGATTTGTTCAAAAATTCCACCATCCATGTCAATGCAACATCTCACTCGTTTAATTAATGAACGTCTTATTTTCCAAAAATACCTTGTTTGTTTCGAATAGTGTTACAACCGTCCCTTACACGTTGTTCTAGCCTTTCGACATTGTTAACTGGTGTTGCATACACTAAATATTTAAGGTAGCCCCAGAAAAAGAAGTCTATGGGATTCAAGTCCGGTGAACGTGCAGGCCATGCTATTTCGACCTATCCATCTTTCACGGTAGGTTTCATTTAAATATTGTCGTACTTGAACGCTGAAATGAGGAGGAGATCATGCATAAACCACATTTCCCTTCGTGTTTGATACACCACTTCTTCCATCAGTTCAAACAAGGTATTTTGCAAAAAGTTAAGATAAGTTGTACCGTTGAGACGGTTATCAATTAAATGATCCCCAATAATACCAACCCATACATTAATAGAAAATTTTTCTTGATGTTTCCTGGCTAAAACATTGTATGGGTTTTCATCGGCCCAAACATGGATATTATGGAAGTTAATGACGCCATCTCGGGTAAATCCAGCTTCATCGGTAAACAACACTTTTTCCGGAAAAATTCTGTCATGGCACCATTGTTCCATAATCCAACGACTGAACTGTAGTCTTGGGATGCTATCGGTGAGTTTTAAGGCCTGCACCTTTTGGTAATGATAGGGATGCAGTAGCTGATCTTTAAATACCTCCCAAACGGTAGTTTTCGGCACATTTTCTTGTACCGATAATCTCCTAGTGCTTACCGTAGGATTGATAGCTACTGCATCGAGCATCCTTTCTTCCACTTCTACAGTCCTCGTAGTGCAAGATCTTCCACAGTCGTAACGATTTTCCTTAAAGCGCCCAGTTTCACACAATCTTCTATGAATAGAAGCGAACGTTTGTTCACAGGGAAGTTGTAGATTTGGATATCGTTCTGCGTACAATCTTCGTGCTTCTCTGGCATTTCCATCAGCTCTACCGTACGTAAAAAATGTTTGCCATCTCTTCGTTTGAGTGTTGAACCATTTTGATTTAATTAAACGTAAATTATGTATAGTGGTTGTTGCACTAAAATAATTTTTTATCGACCGATTGACAGCAAAGATCAACAAATGAAAGGAGCCTACTAAGATTTTTAGTGATAGTTTAATACACACATGTTTGTGTGCAGTATTTTACTTAGTATTATTTATCTTGAAAACGAGTGGTCGTAGACCATTTTATAAGCAGAAAATTTTTTATGTATTTTTTTCCGTAGATTCTAATTTTGAGGTTAAAATAGTGAAAAGATCAAAGCAAAAAGAAATATGGGAAATAAATTGCGCCCCCTATCCCTTATTTCCGCAACTGCACATTCCTTCTAATTTTTTATTCGATTATCGTATTCGCCCCGTAAAAATAGCTAGATATGCAAAATTTCGTGTTTCTAACCCTAGTAGTTTTTGAAATAATGAGAAATAACCACATATTGAACGTCTTCTTCAAAGCGCTCTACCTCTCTTAGGAAGCATTTTAGGACACACCTTTATATGAACTTTTCTTCATGATTTCTTATGTAGAATCACACCTTTAAATATATGAACGCAATTTCCGGGCACCCTGTATATATGCAAGAAAAAATAAAACAATAATAATAATACAATAATGCAAAAAAGCCAAAAAGTAAAATAAAATAAAACAATGCCTAATAGCAATAGTAACGGCAAAATTAAACATTATACAAAAACAGAACCAACGAGCTACCAAAACGAAAGAGGCAATTCGCTGACTGCATTAAAAAGTAAGCGCCTAAACGTAAAAAATGAATGCTGAAACAAATCAATATCGAGCTTATCAGCCTATTCGCAACATAGGGGAGTTTCGAAAAGCATTGGTGCGCGGAATAGGCGTACAGAACAAGAAATTAAAACGAAGAAGACGGGGAGGAACATGAATATTGACCGAATTCAAAAGAACTGTGGAATCACACATATTGTGTAAAACCTTGTAGAAGAATAATGTGTCGTTACACAGGCGACGTTGTCGAAGGGGCATTAACCGAAAAGATCTGCAAGACGAATGATAATTAATAATAATAAGGTATGGAAGATTTAAAGTTTAGATATTTCAAAAATCTAGATTGAATTTTTTCAATTCGGTCAATATAAATAAGGTATTGGGGATTCCAAACTACAGTGTAAAAATTAAGAATACTGTAAACATATGCGAAATATAAATTTTTAATCGCGTCAACGCTTACAAAGGAAGAGGTGGATCTCATAATGAAACCGAGCATACGCCAAGCCTTATTAACAGTAGTGTCAATGTGCTGTGCGTAGAGAAGCTTGGGATCGAGAGTCACTCCAAGGTCTCTAATAAAGGAAACGCGTGTTAACTTTACGCCAGCGATGTTGTAAACGTAATGAACAGTATTCTTCCTTCTCGAAAAAGAAATAACATTACATTTAGACAGATTTAGGGTCAAGTGGTTTTTTGTACAAAAGTCAGAAATCCTGAGAAGGTCAGTCTGCAGTCTAGAGCAGTCCAACGGAGAGGAGATACGCAGATAAAGCTTGAGATCATCTGCGTACATTAGACATTCACAATGTTTCACAACCTTGAAAATATCATTAACATAAAGATTAAATAGCAAGGGTCCGAGATGGCTACCTTGAGGGACACCCGAGGGAACTGACATAGGGTCAGAGCAATATCCGTTAACAGACACAATCTGGCTCTTACCTCGCAAATATGAATCAAACCAGTGGAACAACCCACCATGAACACCATAACCATGAAGTTTTGATAAAAGAAGGCTGTGATCCACACGATCAAAAGCCTTGCTAAAATCGGTGTAAACAGAATCAACTTGACAATAATGGTCAAATGATGTTAAAATATAGTTTGTGTACTCAAGCAGGTTGCTCTCCACTGACCGATTCGCAAAAAAGCCATGTTGTCCTGATAAAAAATTTTGCTAGTTCTTAGAGTAAGATTGGGATACAAACATTTAACATATTTTATACGCGGTGTTCAGAAAATTGAAAAAACTTTAAATGGTACAAGAGTAAAGTGCATTTATTTGAGAAGATATGGAAATAAGTTATTAGGAAAACTTGTTCAAAAGTAAAAAGTAGTCTCTAATACCGAATTAGTCGAAACCGGTAGAGCCGAAAATAAAAGATACCCTTCTGAAAAGCAAAGTTTTTTTATTTACATAATCTAACAGGATGGGAAGTGATAATATTAATAACTTTAACTTATTATTGTAAAAATTTTTCATTTTTTGTTGGGGAGCTTTTAAACAACTTAACTACCTTTCGTATTTTTTTCACGTCAGTTATTTCAGTCAACCCTAGAAATAACTCTGAACTCATGGTCTATGATGACAACATCCATATACTCTCCTTCTACTTCATCATCGGAACCGTTATACTGTTTTTCAACTATATTTTCTATATTTTCATGTGTACTTTTGGTCTTATAGAAAATATCTGTTATGGCTAGATTTATACCATCAGCCAAGCAAAACTGATGTTCAGCATCTATTAGTTTTCCTAATTTTATCATAACCATTTCACCATCAGTGGTGATACTAACTATGTCTTCATTCATTTTTAAACCAAAAGTTGCCAACCTGAACTTTTTTTCAACTCATGATAAACATTTTTCTGCTGGCACTGAACCAAGTGCACGTACTAACCCGACACTTCTAAACAATCCTTCACTAGAGTGTTCATTAATATGAATGTATAGACGGTTAAGAAGTGAAGTCTGAAGTATATCAGAAGTCATTTTATCTTTAACTTTCTTAGAGTGCAGGAGAACCGCTCTCCGTATTGCAGTTGAAGTATTTGGAATATCTGCAAATCCTCTTTCCCGTAAACCTTCATCTCTGATGTTTTGAGATGTAATAAAGATATGAAATGGCAAGCCAGCTTGAGCAGTCATACAGGCCAGTACTTCCGAAAGTTCAGCATTCTTCTTGTTTTTGAAATAGTTGGTAATCAGTTTTGGTTTCTCAGAAACAATTAGACTATCAGTATCGCTGGTAGTGGGTTCAAATCTTTTCTTCATATTAAATCGATGAATTGTTTCCAAATGGGTATGAAGACCACTAGTTGATTCACCAATACATTTTTTACATTTAGCAATTTGCCCATTGACCTCTATTAGGAAATGATACCACGCTGATGTTTCATCATCCCCTTTTCTATGATCGACAAGAAGTTTTTTTTATCCATAACCAGCTCATTAAAAAAACTTAAATAATTTATTGTAACTTTACTTACTTTATGAGTTGTAAATTGAATGGTTGTTAATTGTGCCTTCTAGTTTGTAACAAGTCCTAACTGGAATTGTAATACAGCGCGTTAGCGTGCCGTTTAGCAAGCACTACCACTACCCCAGAAAGCCGGATCGGTAAATTAATACCAAATACCGGTATTTACGTATAAATACCGGTTTTAGATACTGCATCAATTTTGTCCGAGATCCCGGATTTCGAAATCCCGGAATTCCGGTATTGTAAGCTCTAATTGGTCATCAAAAGAAATCATAAAGACTTGGTTTTATATTCATCATTATATTATTTGACTAATTCATAGATTTTAACTCCGCATATATGGTGTTTTTGTAAGCCGGCATAATTTTAATCACAAAACTAGGCTATGAAAACAAATTGTAACTCCAAGGTTGTAGCCCCGAGGCGCTACAATTGAGACCCTTAAAAATAAACCATCATAACGTGTCATCACGCGCAAAGCCCAGTTTTAAAGATTTAAAAAAATTTTTACTCACCATATAAATGGATACTCCCATCTGTATCTCCAAGACCATTCTTAGATACACATTTATAAGATCCATAATCTGAGGCAATCACGGATTTGATGGTAAGTTTCATATGAACTTTGTAGTTATTCTCGATAAGGGCCAGTTCGTATTTTCCATCTGAAACAAGCAAAATGCACTCAAAAAAATAAATTTGAATAAAATAAATAAGGATATTTTTTTGTTTTGTAAAAACGATGCTGGGTCGTCGAAGGGTTCGTTTAACAAACCACCCCGATCCACCCCGACCGAGGCCGGGTGGTCCATTTTGTATATTTTAACGGGTTAATCCGTGGGCTCGTAGTTCCATTTGGGAATTATTTTCATACATGAAAAATTTCATGAATAAATACGCCCGGTTTAAGATAATCCCGCCGACCGCTAGCTGGTTGATTTTTTTTTTATTTGTTATTCGAGGTTGCTTTTTGGGGTCAGTGCTCTCCGAAACGAATTGGTTTTTAGGGCATGAGACCGTCATTTCTTTATGAATAACTAAATTAAGCTAGTTTATACGTTTTGTTTTGCTTTAATTTGAATTTACATTCGCCGTTGGTATCATAATAATCCCCGTACTCATTATAACACCTCAGCTAACATTTTAGCAAATTAGGTTGGTTTTGCGACCGACATCTTTTGTCCCACCTGGCGAAGCTTGCGCACATTTCGGCTTGTTATGCAGGAATTAACCGCGAACCCTGTCCTCTACCTTTCCGCTCGCAGAGTGTTCGGTGAAAATTTAACAACCGTAATTAGTGAACGTTCGAAACTGCAATTGCCACCCGCTCCCTCGAGGGGAGTTTGGTTGTTGACGTAGGGGGCCGCGTACACATGCCTTGGGGGCATAACTCACGCGTTCGTTAACCGGCTCGTCGTTAATTTTGAATTCAATTACTGCCCGATAAAGCAAACTACGAAGCAATTCGTCTGAACGACTTTGGAGGTACGCTAGGTCCAAAACGTTAAGAACCACCGATGACGCTGCCGACCCAACACTAATTAGCCGTTTGTGTTTGTGTTTGACTATTAACTCGGATTCTCCCTCAGGGTGGTTCCAATTCACGTATGCATATGTTGGTACGTGTGTGCGAATACGTCGTTTCAAATCGCTTCGGGCTAACGATGCAACCAATTCATTTGTATTAGAGTAATTGAGTTGAAATTTTAACCCGAATGTCATCTAAATCTATACTCTATTTTTTAATTCGGAGGAGTAAAATGAAACGTTGTAGTTTTTCACCAGCACTATCACTAGAACTAACACAAGTCTTGAGAGACGTGAGGCTAAACCCGAATGTTTCTAGTATTATATGTTTCTAATATCGGGTTTAGCCGTGCGTCTGAGGACTTTCTAGTTTTAAAGAGTTATCCATGTTGCAAGAAAAATGATCAAATAAAAACCATATAAAAACTTCTAACTTGCGTTTATTAATATAAAGTCGTACTAGTTTCGGGTTACCCCATCATCAGCGACAAAGTCAATGAAGCTATAAAAGGTGCAGACTGGAAATCAGGAGAAAGTAAAGCATTTTGCTATCTGATGGATAAACAAAATGAAGATGAAGTTGAAAATACAAATGGCGACGTTAAAAATGTGGAATGTTAAAAATTAGAAATTCGAATAAATCTTTAAGATCGTATTAAAGATGTGTTGGTGGGATGAGATGAGGCGAGACTGTCAGTCTCGAGACTGTCATGACTTTATATTAATAAACGCAAGTTAGAAGTTTTTATATGGTTTTTATTTCTAGTTTTAGGTCTAGTGTTAGTTCTAGTTTTACATTACCACTATCACTAGAACTAACACAAGACCTACAACTAGAATCATTCGAGTTTAACTGTCTTGAGAGACGTACGGCTAAACCCGAATGTTTCTAGTGCTCGGTCTAGTGTTAGTTCTAGTATTACACTAGCACTATCACTAGAACTAACATAAGACCTAGAACTAGAATCATTCGGTTTTAGCCGTCTTGAGAGACGTGCGGCTAAACACGAATGTTTCTAGTTCTCGGTCTAGCCTTAGTTCTAGTTTTACAGTAGCACTATCACTAGAACCAACACAAGACCTAGAACTAGAATCATTCGGGTTTAGCCGTCTTGAGAGACGCACGGCTTAACCCGAATGTTTCCAGTGCTCGGTCTAGTGTTAGTTCTAGTATTACACTAGCACTATCACTAGAACTAATACAAGACCTAGAACTAGAATCATTCGGGTTTAGCCGTCTTGAGAGACGTACGGCTAAACTCAAATGTTTCTAGGTCTAGTGTTAGTTCTAGTTTTACATTAGCATTATCACTAGAACTAACATAAGACCTAGAACTAGAATCATTCGGGTTTAGCCGTCTTGAGAGACGTACGGCTAAACCCAAATGTTTCTAGGTCTAGTGTTAGTTCTAGTTTTACATTAGCATTATCACTAGAACTAACATAAGACCTAGAACTAGAATCATTCGGTTTTAGCCGTCTTGAGAGACGTGCGGCTAAACCCGAATCTTTCTAGTTCTCGGTCTAGTGTTAGTTTTAGTATTACACTAGCACTATCACTAGAACTAATACAAGACCTAGAACTAGAATCATTCGAGTTTAGCCGTCTTCAGAGACGTACGGCTAAACCCGAATGTTTCTAGTGCTCGGACTAGTGTTAGTTCTAGTATTACACTAGCACTATCACTAGAACTAATACAAGACCTAGAACTAGAATCATTCGGGTTTAGCCGTCTTGAGAGACGTGCGTCTAGACCCGAATGTTTCTAGGTCTAGTGTTAGTTCTAGTTTTACATTAGCACTATCACTAGAACTAACACAAGACCTAGAACTAGAATCATTCGGGTTTAGCCGTCTTAAGAGACGTGCGTCTAAACCCGGATGTTTCTAGTTTTCGGTCTAGTGTTAGTTCTAGTATTACACTATCACTAGAACTAATACAAGACCTAGAACTAGAATCATTCGGGTTTAGCCGTCTTGAGAGACGTGCGTCTAAACCCGAATGTTTCTAGGTCTAGTGTTAGTTCTAGTTTTACATTAGCACTATCACTAGAACTAACATAAGACCTAGAACTAGAATCATTCGGTTTTAGCCGTCTTGAGAGACGTGCGGCTAAACCCGAATCTTTCTAGTTCTCGGTCTAGCCTTAGTTCTAGTTTTACAGTAGCACTATCACTAGAACTAACACAAGACCTAGAACTAGAATCATTCGGGTTTAGCCGTCTTAAGAGACGTGCGGCTAAACCCGGATGTTTCTAGTTTTCGGTCTAGTGTTAGTTTTAGTTTTACACTAGAATTAATACAAGACCTAGAACTAGAATCTTTCGGATTTAGCAGTCTTGAGAGACCATAGGCAAGATGTATCTACAACAGATACCGTGGACGGCAAATTTCAGATACGTTAATCAGGGTGAACGGTCAGAAATAATTCAGGAATAATTTTTCTATAAAATGCTCATTTCGGTTGTAAATCCAACCTTCTTCAGAGCAAAATTTGAAATTTGTCTTGAGAGACGTGCGGCTAAACCGGAATGTTTCTAATTCTCGGTCTAGTGTTTGTTCTAGTTTTACACTAGCACTATCACTAGAACTAACATAACACCTAGAACTAGAATCATTCGGGTTTAGCCGTCTTAAGAGACGTGCGGCTAAACCCGAATGTTTCTAGTTCTCGGTCTAGTGTTAGTTCTAGTTTTACACTAGAACTAACACAAGACCTAGAACTAGAATCATTCGGATTTAGCTGTCTTGAGAGACGTGCGGCTAAACCCAAATGTTTCTAGGCAGCTGACAACATCTCGAATTTTCCTAACGTAATATTTACTTAAAACTGACCAATAGCAACTCTTCTTTTTGGCACTTCAATTTGAAAACACTCCTCCAAATTAAAAAATAGAGTATAGTTCTAAATAGTGTTTGATATTTTTTTTTTCGGTATGAGAAAAGACTACTTGTGCGCAGATCGTTTCGGTTAAAACTCGTTTGGAAATCTCAAAAGCTGTCCGAAAGCTCGCGTAAATACGCAAACAGGCACCGGTTGTGTGCCCGGAGTGATGTAGGGCCTTTTGTAGAGCGGAATCGACTTCCAACTTCATATAGATATGCCTCGTTTGGCGCGCGCCTTCAATGCGCTCGATATAACTTGGCAGCTGCACTTTCCGTCGTCGTGATCCGAAAGCTTCCAAAGCTTGGATACCCATCGAAAATACTCCTTACGCTCTATAAAAAAAGTTCAAAAGCAAAGAAGAAAAAATCTAAAACGTTGATGTGAGTTTATTTTTAGAGGAAAATTTTTCTTGATGGTTTAAAAAGAGTGTCAATTATCTTTATACGTTTTCCCCAGACAAAGATAATTATGATCTTCCTCACAAAGAAACCTAACGGAATACAAATATCTTGGCCCGAGGTTGGCGGCTCTGTCAATATTTGTGTTTGCGCAGGCAAATCGATGTAAATGTAAACAAAACAGCGCGCACTCCGCAAATCTGTGTACAATGTTCGCGTCGACAACATCGACAGCATGCATGGTTCTGATTAATATTAGGATGATCGAAATCCTTGTATCTAATGACATCCACCTCTCTGATTAACCATTATAATTAGTAGATGTACATAATACAATAAACAGATTTGCAAATTTGTGTTAATGCAGAAATTGTCAAAGTGGAATGACCTGGTTTTTCCTTTTTGTTGGGAAAACCGGAGCAGATTTACAGACCAATTGTGTGGTCGTTAGGTCCGACCCGGTAAAGTTCTCGTAAAAACGCCTAATTGACGGACAAAAAGGCCTATTACCTTAGCTCGCCAACCGTTTATGACACACTACGCCTTTTTTACGGTTGTTTTTATGTGACTTTCGGTAAATACTGGACTTTATCGCCTACGGGGGGCTATATTTTTTTAATGCCTTTTACGAATCCCACCAACATAATCTTCCAAGTTGCAACATTTTACTTTTAACTTTAAATAATTGATCTAATTAAAGTAAACTAATTCCTTTAATGTACCGCTTAGAAACTTTCGTTAAGCAAATAAACGGTGGTGTAGCCCATTTTGATGGAAAATTCGTGTAACGCCAACTGGAACAAGGACGTGGGGGTACGTGTTCGTTTACTATGTCGTCGACATTTATAATCGCTCCGGAGAATTGCCAAAACCCGTACTACGTTTATGTTGAAGTTCGCAAACGAACGTGTTTCCGCGCGCAAGTTTCTGGAAAGCCAAAAAGGTTTTTAGTTTACTCTCGCTGTACTCACTTTGCGGTACTATTTCCCCCTTATCCGTCGTCCAATAGTTGATAGGTTTTGGGTAAGCTTCAGAATGGCACTCGAGGGTCACCTGTTGACCCTCATATGCCCCTACCATTTGGTTTTGAATCCAAATCATTGGCGGAACTGAAAACATAAAATTATTTTAAAATATGAAATATATCAATCAATCAACTATTTATTTCAATAAAGTACGTAACAACAACGAAGTAAAACAGCATGGTAAGGTTAATATGTTTAGTTTTTAAAAATATATTCTACAATTGTCCCTATGTTGCAGTGCTGCCAATATTCTCATCGCTTTTTTCTGTAGCTTAAAAAGGTTTCCATTTTACTAGAAGTACCCCATGCTATTATTCCATACATTGCTATACTATGAAAATAAGCGAAATAAAAGTTTCTCGCATCAATGTAAAGTACATCCTTTATTACAATTTTTAGGCAATATAATGAATTAGCAAGTTTTCTTTTTAGATTAATGATATGATCACTGCAAGAAAGAGTTTCTGAAAACGTAATCACCAGAAAATGCATAGTCTGTTTGGTCATATTATTATCCAATTTACTGAAGAATGTAAGTAACATAGATACTAGGTATATTGACAACATAGCCTAAATAACGTAATTATTAATTAAATTATAATAATATTAATAATAATAATGTCTTTATTCGTACCGACATCAAATTAACAAATTAAATATTCTATACAAAACAAAAAAAAATAAAATAAAATACTAAATTCACTAGTAAATTATA
Source organism: Onthophagus taurus (assembly GCF_036711975.1). NCBI lineage: Eukaryota > Metazoa > Arthropoda > Insecta > Coleoptera > Scarabaeidae > Onthophagus > Onthophagus taurus. The sequence goes on along the minus strand of NC_091968.1, from coordinate 1,395,614 downwards.
ATAGTACGAAATGGCGAAGTTCAGTGCCGAGACACTGCTCAACTTAACCTTAAATTCCATTATAATAATATTCAAAAAATTCCAAAACGTTCAGCAACAACCGAACAAACTAGATTTACAAAGAAAATAATTAAAGAAATACCTCTGCCAGTACAGACAGAAACGGAAAAAAAAGAAAACTAATACTTATTAAATGCCACCTTCGCCTTACATTTAAATAGTTAGGATGGCCGTCTGTTGATCAAGTAAGCAACCAAACACTCGCTTTTTAAATGAGGAGACGCTTGCAAGCAGTTTCGTTTCAGTGGGTAAATCATTGTACATCTTTACAATCTGATAACTGAAGCTCCGTTTAAATAATTCAGTATTGTGGTTAGGAGGTGACAGAGCCCCCCTGAATCTCAAATTCAAGTTATGAATGTCAGTGCGATATTGAATTTTTTGGCATAAATATTGAGGCTTTTCTCTCTGGATTATGTTGTAATAAAACACACAACAATGCAGCTGCCTCCTACGGACCATATTAAGCCATCTTACCTCTGTCAACTTATGTGAAATTCTGTCATACTTCCTAATCCCGAAAATAAATCGCAGACAGGCGTTCTGAACCCTCTGTATGCGCCCTGCATACACCACATCTCCAAAATTAAATTTTGATAAAATCAGCGCATTACAAAGTAGAGTCTTAGTGTTGACAGTGAGAAGATGGCGAGAGGGGTACAGAGCTTTTAGTTTACCAAAAGCGCCCTGAAGCATACTTGACACGTGACTCCGGAATCTCAAATCCGAATCCATCACCAACCCTAAATTACGTGCTTCAGATACAATGGGGAGCGTTGATCCGTTGACATCTCCACCATAACGCAAAATATCCATTTTTCGGCCAAATATCATAACTTTTGATTTATTCGGATTGATTACTAAACTGTGATGGTTGGCGGCAGACACCAGATCCGACAATTCTATATTCAATAAATTCAGATAATGTTGTTGTTCTTGAGGTTTATATGATATATACACCTGAGTATCGTCTGCGTAAAAATGAACTTTGCAGTACTTAAAAATATTACTTAAAGGTGCTGTGTAAATTGAGAACAGGGTTGGGGAGAGCACAGAACCCTGCACCACACCCGACCCAAGAAGGCGTACATTAGATTGATGGTTAGACAGCTGCACGTATTGTTGACGACCACTCAAGAAATTCTCAAAGAATGCAACTGCTGAATCTTCCAGCCCATAGTGCTTTAAAATAGTTAGTAAGAGGTTGTGATTTACTGTATCAAATGCCCTCGTGTAATCCAATAGAACAAGTATAGTCATGTACCCTCTATCTGTTGCACCCATTATGTCATCGATTACACACGTTAAAACAGTCGTACAACTGTGACCATGTCTAAATCCAGACTGGGCCGAAGGAAGGATGTTATTAATTTCCAGGTGATGCTGCAGTTGAACATTAATAATTTTTTCCATGATTTTTGACATTGCCGTTAGTATACTTATTGGACGAAGGTCAGAAACGAGGATCGGATTAGCAACTTTTGGAATCGGGCGCACGACTGCTACTTTCCACAAAGAAGGAAATACACTATTTTGAATACAAAAATTAACAAGATGTGTGACATAAGGCAGTAGAAATGGCATACAGTATTCTAATGTTTTAACCGATACTCCATCGGTACCAATTGCATTAGATTTAATTGATTTCAAAATCTTCAGAACATCGCTTTCAGATACTGTAGAAAATCGGAGACGGATTACAACACGTTCATTTAAGTTGGAATACATATTATTATCAACGGTGGTATTAGTGCTGGGAAGCGAATCAATAAAGAAATCGTTAATAATAGAAGCATCTTGAAAGTGGTTAGGAAGCGATCTATGTTTGGACTTAATTAATTTCGTGGATTTCAAAGTATGCCAGGTCTTAGCACCGTTACCCAAATCCAAAAAATTTTGTAAATATTTTTGTTTACAATTGCGATGCATATTTGTAACCAAGTTACGCGCCGTTTTATATAGCTGCCAATGCGCGGGGTCTCGTGAACGCTTAAAAGATTGAAGCAGTTTATCTCGATTTTGCATTGCTGCTCTTAGTTCAGCAGATATCCAGGGGGCCCCTGGCTTAGTAATTCGAGCTTTCTTTAGCGGCGCGTGCAGATCCAATAGCACTAGTATATTTTCAGTTAGAAATCTAACTTTTTCATCTATAGTCTGTATCTCGTATAGAATTCGCCAGGGCAATGATTGTAAGTGCTCATAAAACATTAACTCGCTAAAACCAACGTAGTTCCGATATGTCTTGAAAAGGGGTACGACCCTCTCCTGTGGTGTATGTAGCTCAACAAAGACCAGAGAATGATCCGACAGATCATTATCCAACACCCCACTATCAGACACTAATTCATCGTTAGAGAACAGAATAACATCAAGCAAAGTGGCAGTTTTCGGGGTGACTCGTGTTGGCTCTTTAATTAGCCGCTGCAGTCCAAACACCTCCAGAGTATTAATTAATTCAGAAACAGCTGCCGTGTCAGATTTGAGCATATCTATGTTAAAGTCCCCAACGCATAAGACATCGTCAGCCAATAAAGTAACTTGTGCCAATACTTCTTCAAAGGAAGCTATGAAGTCTCCAGCAGCTATGTTCAGGGGCTTATAAATAACACCACACGATAACGATAATTTCTTCAGGGAAACTTAATCCATAATTGTTCCAAGGCACCCTCCACATCCATAACCCTACAAACCACGTTAGACCGTACATACCAGCAAACGCCTCCACCACGTCCATGTCTATCATGTCGATATAGATTATAACCTTCTATTGCAAGATCATAATCCGGAACACTCGGATCCAACCAAGTTTCCGTAATAGCAAACATCTCAAAGTTGTGCTCAATAAGTAGCAAGCTTACTTGATCAATTTTAGGCTGCAGTGAGCGAACGTTAAGGTGAGCTATCTTAAATTTACTCGTAATGTTCATTATCCATTAGCAAGCTTTGTTTAAGTCAATTTAAATAAAAACAAATTTTTCCTCTTTCTTGCTTTTTTTATTTTATTAATTTCTATATCGATTTCGAGGAAACAATCCTCATCTTCAGTAGAATCTTACATAAAATTTAAACATTATGATATAAAATCAAAACTTATAAAATTTACTTACTGTCAATTAAGTTGAAAAAATATTAAACATTAAATCCAACACATCGTCCAAAGTACAACTTCAACAATTTTAATCTAAACTTGAAACATTTTCTTTTTATATAATTGAATAAATCAAAAAAATCAAAAATCAAAACACACTTAAACAAAATCCAAAATAATACAAAATGACAAGATAAACGAAAAATGACTGAAGCTCAAAAGGAAGAAGCAAGAAAGAAACTGGTATTTATCCCGAATAACACTATTTATATTTAAAATCCTTCAATAAAGCAAAAATAGGCTCTGTATTCATTTGTATTTGATCATTTAATAAATTATAATTTTGATTGTGTTTATACTTTAAAATTTCTAAAATTTCAAGCAAATCCAATTTTTGACTTTTATTACATTTGTGTATTAATTTAGTTTCTTTGTATTTAATTTTATGCCCTGTTTCCATTTTATGTTTATAAACATTAGAATTATTTTTAATTTCATGTTCTCTGATACGTGTTTCCAATCTCCTTCCCGTCTGTCCTATGTAAATGCTATTACAATTATTACATTCTATCGAATATACGCCACATTCTTTTTTTATATCTATTTCTTTTTTATTGTTATAATTTGATAATAATTTTAAAATTGTGTTATTATTAGAATATGCCAAAGAGATATCATATCTGGAGAATAGGTGTTGCATTGAAGTATATTGATTGTAGATTATAGGTTTATATGTCAAATTTGAGTTTTTTATCTTAATATTTAATGGATCTTTTTGTTTTATAATTCTACAAAATAGTCTATCTATAGAACTTTTTGGAAAACCATTATTGTTAGCCAATTTATATATGAAATCTTTTTCGTTTTTTAAAGTTTCTTTCTCAAGTGGATAATCAAATATTCTGTTGATTAAAAATCTAAAATTTGCAAACTTCTGATTGTGTGGGTGATATGAATTGTAGGGGATAGTAGTTAAAGAATTTGTAGGTTTCCTGAAAATACTGTATTTGATTTTGCTTTCTATTGGCTTAGTTAAAGTAAGGTCCAAAAAATCTAAAGAATTGTCCTTTTCTATTTCCATGGTAAATTTTAATTTTTCATGTATTTTGTTTAGATACTTTAAACATTGTTCCAATTGTGAAATGTCTTCCTTCCAAATGCAAAACACGTCATCTACATATCTACACCAAAATTTAATGTTTTCTTCAATCATATATCTGAGATTAATCAGTATGATTAATCAAATAATGATTAATCAAGTATGTGATAATAATTATCTTCAAAAGAACAATAATTTTGAGTAACGACGTGTCTAAGAATTTTATTTAAATTGTCTGACGTATTTCGATCCGCAAAGTGGTTCTCAAAAATTTCTGAGACAATTTTAAGTGTAAAATCAATAGGTACATTTGAATATAGGTTTGTAACATCGAAGGAAACAAACAAAGAGTCGTCAATATTTAGATTTTTAGTTTTTTCAATCAAATCTTTGGAATTTTTAATCGTATATTTAGGTTCGAAATTTATGTGTTGACATGAATCCTGTTAACTTTTTTGTAGGTGCATTACCGTATGCAGTAATAGGTCTTATTGGCCTTATTGGTCTTATTTGATTTTATATCATAATGTTTAAATTTTATGTAAGATTCTACTGAATTATTAAAATAACAAAAGCAAGAAAGAGGAAAAATTTGTTTTTATTTAAATTGACTTAAATAACGTAACTCCGATCTACACAGGTGACATTTATCCCAGTTCAAACTAAGACTTGCTTTACACAAACAAGCGCGAACCTCGAAGTGTCGGTCACGATAATAACATCATCGAAATAGACGAAAACCTTCGGTTCTAAATTAGGATCCAACACACGATCAATCAACCTCTGCGGAGAATTATGCAAACCAAATAGCATACGTGAAAACTGGTACAGATTTCTGCCAGGAACCGTAAAAGCAGTGTATTGCTTGGAAGACTCTTTCATAAGAACTTGCCAGAATGCAGATTTAATATCTAACGATGACAGATATTTAGCATTTTTCAATTTGTCCAAGGTCGCTGAAACATACGGAAGGACATAACTATTACGAGCAATAACCGCATTTAGACGTCTAAAGTCGACAAGAATTATCCTTCTTTTTGACCAACAATACAGGAAAATAAAAACCATGTAAAAACTTCTAACTTGCATTTATTTATATAATGTCGTACTAGTTTCGGGTTACCCCATCATCAGCGACAAAGTCAATGAAGCTATAATAGGTATATCCATCAGATAACAAAATGTTTTATTCTTATCCGATTTCCAGCCTACACCTATTATCTTATTTGAATCCATGTTGCAAGCTCTTAGATAATATTTAAAATTGGTGATTAATTAGAAAAAATTAAATTACTTCTTATACTTGCTGTTTAAATATTTATTGATACCGGTTTCGAAGTTTTACTTCATCATCAGTCAAAACCTTAATTAAATGAAATAACAAAACAAAATCAAAAACATCGTAATTAAACCAAAATTTCTTTTTCCATTTTACTCACGTCAAGTCCTAAAAAATGTAGATCGTCATAGAACCACACACGTTGAAAAATTAAACGTTCATCTAACAAAATATCACTACATAAATGTCGAAACAAAATCTTATAGTTAACACATTAAATATTGTCTAAAGACAAAATGAAATCGAAAACTTACACAACAGAAAATCAACAAATACCGGTCATGCGACTAAAATAAATTTATCGAAGTTACAAGAAAACGAAAAAACGAACTTTAAGAGAGATAACAATATTTATGTTAAATTTAAAAAAGTTTACAAAACGAAATGAAATTCTGTAAATAAATTTTCTTAACAAAATTAAAAACAAAATTAAAAAATTTAAAAATTAAAAAATTTGCTATTAAAACACTTTTTAGGCATATATTTGTAAAGAGGGGTGTAGAAAATCTCAACTTGTTCATTAAGTATATCAATGTAATTGTTCTTACTATGTTTATCAATTTCAAAAGATTCCAATAAATCAAGTTTAAACCCTTTATCACACCTATGCAAAAGTTTTACCCCATCGAAATCCATACTATGTCCAGTCTCTTTGATGTGTTTGAAAATATTAGAATTGGGTTTATTTTTATGTTCGTGTAAACGTATATCAAGTCTTCGCCCAGTCTGTCCGATATATACACTATTGCAATCATTGCAATTAATTTTGTAAACACCATTATCATGAGAGGTTTTTTTATTATTATTAAGATGGTGATTGGATAGCAAATTAACTATGGAATTCCTATTACTATATGCTAAAGTCACATTATATTTAGAAAATATACTTTGGGCCTTTTGAGTCATACTATTATAAGAAATAGGTTTATATATATTGTCTTTTATATCTTTTGTATATAGAGGATCTTTTGTCTGTTGTATCTTGGCTAAAAGCTTATTAAGTGTTTTGTGTGTGTATTTATTTTGTTTACCTAGATTAAAAATATAGTTAAATTCTTTGATTCTATTTTCATGTGATAAAGGGTAATCCAGTATTCTATTAAAAAAGAAACGAAAACTTGCCATTTTTTGGGAAAATGGGTGTGCTGAATCAAAGGGGATAACAGTTGAGATTGTGGTTTGTTTTCTATAAATGTCATAGGTTATTGTATCATTTTCGTTGGTCAGTTTTAGATCTAGAAAATTAATTTCTTTATTATTCTCGAGCTCCAGAGTAAATTTTAATTTATCGTGTATGTTGTTGATATATGTATGAAGCTTTTTTAAATCTGTATTATTACCTTCCCATATTATAAAAATGTCATCAACATAACGAACCCATTTTGTGATATTATTTACGAAAGGATTAAGGTTTGAAAAGATATAGTTTTTTTCCCCGTAATCCAAATATATGTCAGCCAAGATACCTGACAAAGGCATTCCCATCGGCCCATCTTTGATCTTATAGACGTTATTGTTGAATTTACAAAAATTCATAGTGACTATATGTTTCAGAATAGTGTCTAGTTGAGTTGTTAAATGTTTATCTTTGAAATGTTCTTTGAATATTTTACTGGTCAAATTCAGGGTGATGCCTATGGGTACATTTGAATATAGGTTTGTCACGTCAAATGACAGCATGATTTTATGCTTTAGATCAAGGTGCTTTGTATTTTGGATAAATTCTTTCGAATTAGAAACGGTATATTTAGGTTGGAAGTTTATTTTTTGAAACACACCAAGCATGAATTTGGCTAACTTCGATGTGGGTGAATTATTGAAGGCTGTTATAGGTCTTATTGGAATTTCCATTTTGTGTAGCTTTGGTAAGGAGTATAGTTTAGGAAGACCAGGATTCATGCTTATGAAGTTCGTACTGATGTTGTAGATGAGGGGTAAATTCGATAAGAGCATCTTTATTACCATTAATAATTTCTTTCGTTTTTCTGATGATTGAATCTAACGGATCTTTGCTCAATTTTTCTCCTTAAAAATTCTGTTATCTCTCTTATAGTTCGTTTTCTTGTAACTTCGATAAATTTATTTTAGTCGCATGACCGGTATTTGTTGATTTTCTGTTGTGTAAGTTTTCGATTACATTTTGTCTTTAGACAATATTTAATGTGTTAACTATAAGATTTTGTTTCGACATTTATGTAGTGATATTTTGTTAGATGAACGTTTAATTTTTCAACGTGTGTGGTTCTATGACGATCTACATTTTTTAGGACTTGACGTGAGTAAAATGGAAAAAGAAATTTTGGTTTAATTACGATGTTTATGATTTTGTTTTGTTATTTCATTTAATTAAGGTTATGACTGATGATGAAGTAAAACTTCGAAACCGGTATCAATAAATATTTAAACAGCAAGTATAAGAAGTAATTTAATTTTTTCTAATTAATCACCAATTTTAAATACACCTATTATAGCTTTATTGACTTTGTCGCAGATGATGGGGTAACCCGAAACTAGTACGACTTTATATAAACAAATGCAAGTTAGAAGTTTTTACATGGTTTTTATCTGATTATTAATCTTGCAACATGGATAACTCTTTCAATATAGGAGAAGACCACGCACTAAAAGAAGGCTCTACCACTCCCTGAGTTAATATTTCATCAAGCTCCTCATCAATATGTTGTTGAACCACGGGAAAAACAGGATAATATCTTTGCTTGATAGATCGCCCATCTTGTCCTTAAATTTCTCAATCAATGAATCTAGTTGTTGTTTTTCTACTAGAGACAATCTAGTATCAGGAGAATCAATCAAAGATATAGATTCACTAGCAAAATTCCAAGAATCATTACGCAATACCCAATGATCTAAAGAAATCAACGCCCAAAATGAGCGACCCAACACATCTATTAGGGTAACACGGTCCAAGGAATCCAAACTGAACCCAAACTACGACACCTCTGACCATTGGCAACTCTAACAGACGTATCCAACGAACGACAACTAAAACTCAAATCAGACACTAAATATCTATTATAGAATCTTCAACTTGTAGTGTGCACCGTCGTGGTTCTTTGGATATTACCATACGTTTTGTTTTCTTCGTTGATATTTTCATATTGTATTGGTTAGCTGCTATGTTGAAGTGATACACTAGTCTATGAAGGTCATTTTCGTTACTACATCAAAACGGCGTTGTTGGCATAGCAAACTATGTTAACATTTTGGGTCCCTATCTTGTATCCTAGTTTGTGTCTGAGTATAAAGAAGCCATTATACGGTTCATTAGTAAGTTGAATAAGAACGGACTTAGTGAATCTTCCTGTCTAATTCCTTCGCTCACAGGTATTTCTTCACTTATGCCTTGGGTAGTCTTTATTTTAGTAGTATTGTTGGTGTATATGTCGTCTATCTTCTAATGCTTCTAATGTTGTGCCTCTATTCTTCCGGAATCCCTGCTGTACTTCTGCTATTTCGAGTGTCCTTTGCAGATATTCATGTACTATTGATGTAAATACTTTCGTTGTGGTATTAAGGAGAGTAACTCCTCTGTAATCTCACCATCGTATGCTTCGAGGTTAAGTCGTACGAACAAAAATTGCAGACTTAATTAATCCATTATAATTATTTTATATGATAATGGCACATGATTCCATTTCGAGTGTTTTTAATATTGAGTATTACAATTAATTCGTTGTATGTAACTTTATATCTATGAAACAGTTCAGATATAACATTACAATTAAATCACACAATCGGATGTAATGGTTTAGCTGATAGGTTTTTTTTACACAAAATGGCAGTTTAAATTGAGAGAAATTAACAGATTAAACTACAACATTTTGAGTTGACTTTCATGTTTCTCTTAGTATTTCCCCAAACACTTCACATTTTCCAGAACATGCTCATCTTAAAATATAGGATATAAACTCGAAAGAATGCTCCTCAATAATACATGTACCATACGTCGATCAAGTTCTTAAACGTCTATGCAAATTTGATAATAATTTAAGGAAGTGTACAACTCAAATACAGCATGTCTTTCAATTTTAAATAGAAATACTAGAAAATAAAAGAGAACGACTTAAATAACTACACTTGCAGAATCTGTTTATATAAATGTTTGAACTTTCAGTGCGATATTGCATCCGATACAATTGGATGACGAAAACCAAAAGAAATAATAAATTAAATATCAATTTCTACTTACAATGAGTTATCAACATAATCCGTTTGCTAACAGATGGTGGAACTCCATTCGAAGCTATACAAAGATACGGCCCCATTTGTTGTCGTGTAACTTTGGTGATGTTCAGTGTAGGCCCTTCAACGCTGACCACTGAAAATTAAACAAGTGGAGTGGTGAAAATGAAAAGGGCTAAAAAAAGGGGCAGCTGTTCAATGTTCGATTTGGCATGAATTGCATGACGTTAATGTCCCGTTGGCGCTTGATTGCCGTGAAAATTACTGAACTGAGAGTGCAGTGGATATTTGGGGGGGACGCGCACTTGTTCTAACGTGTTCGCGCGTGCATAACGCGGTTAGGCAACGTAGCGCGAAGTGTGCACGTTGTACATACGATCGGGAGGGCGCGAAGGGGTTTTCAAATTAATTTGGGGGACCACCTGTCCCAGTAAAGGTGATCAATAAACAGGAAGTAACCATATTAATATAGATTACAATAATGTTTATGTTAAACATTGTAAGCTTATGATAATCGATAAGTACTTGAAATTTTCTATAACTTTATGACATTTTCCCCTCATCCAGCTTTTAGAGCTCGTTAATTTTTCATCGTGTCCTAAAAATAAAACGTCACCCGAAGTAATTTGAAAGCGGAGGACTTGCGCTGTATTATTCACGGGTCGGCAAGTCGTCAAGCGCAAACACGCAAAGGCGAGCATCTCACGAAAGCCCAAACGAAACGTCCCTTGACATTGAGAGGGATGTGTACGCGAATTACACTCGAACAGAACAGCGCTCTCTTATTTGTATTGTAGCTAAGAAGTCCGATCGCAAGGGTTCCGTTCCGCTGCAGACACCAGAGAAGTTTTCCCTGAATGAACCTGTATGGGAATAATCTATTCGATGGGTACTGTTTCGAAATCGGTCGGTGGGATGATTCGGAGTGAAGTTACTCTTAGTGCGCATACCTTGATCTCCTGACGGTAGGAGTATTAGATCGCCTCCTTCCCTTTTCCAAGTTATCGAAGGGTGAGGTGACCCTTTTGCGACGCATCGAAGGTTGACATTCGCCCCCTCTCTAACAATCATGTCCGTACTAGTTGGATAGTCTAAAATATCTGGAGGAACTGCAAAAAAAAAGGATTAAACATTAATGGATGATTTGATTTTAGCTAGAGATTAATTCACACGTAAAATCGTGTTTGAGGATTATGTCGGCACAGTTCAGAAATAATCATCCCGGATTCGAAATGCCGTGCTTGATTCGAATATCATGCAAATGTATGTAAAACGGTCTCGAGAATTAGGCTTCGGACCTGGGTCCGGAACATTTTGGTACGCAGCCGTCGCCCAACTGGACGGACTAATTGATTTATACGCGGGGGCGCAGCTTTCTGCGGCCCATATATTATGCAAATTCGTGCCGCTAGAGGGGGCAAGATCGGACCTAATCCGATACCAACGCCGTGTTGCAGCAGCAGCAGGCCGCCGATAATCTAACCGATTGGGCTAATTTACAGCTGTGGCACTCGGAGGAAATCGCGCTCTGCGGCCCGGTCTACGTCATTTAGCGTGGATTTCGAAGGATTGATTGCGAAATAATGCACACGGGAAAGAGGGATGGGAAATGATCATCTCTCAAAATTACTCTCTGAGTTTCAGAGAACAGGTGGCGTTATTACTAACATTGTACATATACAGATACTTGATGAGGGAAACAATGGGGTTTATCGGCTATTTATATCTTGTTCAGCTTTATCTCTTCTCAATGTATTTCGAATGTATTTTGCTATTACTGTTTCTGTTTCGAGAACAAGATAATTTTTCCTGTTTTCAGGAAAACTTAGTTTTCTCTTGTAGTATCCTTTCTGCCAGTTGATGACAATTGGTGATAACATCAGTACAATTTTCCAAGAAGACAATTTGCCACAAATTTTTGAATATTATCCAAGAATATACCGGGAATTTGATATAACTCGCAATATATGAATGCAGTAATCATAGTTACGAAACTACTACCACAGTATAAAGTAAATTTACTTTATACTGTGCTACTACGCACTTGCACAGTCCTACATAAAATACAACATAATAATAATGTTTATTTGTCGCAAAGAAATGTGCGTACAATAGTCAACAATACAAGAAAATAATAATAATATTCAATAAAAAATGCCATTTAAGTATTCCTCTATTAAGTAGAAGGAGTATTGTAGTAACAATCGCTTCATTTCCCTCTGAAGATGGGCAACGGAAACTCAGAATAGGCTGATGATAATTCATTATATAATTTTATGCACATATAACTAGTGCTCTTTTGATGCGGTGTTGTGGAATGACGATCCTGTTCTTCTGCCTAGTGTCATCTTAATGGATATCACCTATGAGATGAATATCTCATTTCGTTTTTATGTAGAAGGGTAACTGCCGCCAGTATGTAGACGCTAGGGACAATTAATATTTGCATCGTTTTAAATATGCTTCTGCAGCTATATCGCGGTCCTGCACATGCCAAAGCTCTAAGGGCATCCTTTTGCTGGATTAAGAGCTTGGAAGTTTGAGGCGATGATCCCCACACCTCAATGCCATATTGAAGTATGGAATTAAAGTGGCTGAAGAAGGCGGTTCTAGCAGCTTTATGGGTTGAGATAATCCTTATTCTTCTGATGAGGTAGGTTGCTGTGGCTAACTTTTTTGTAACGTATTCTATATGTGAATTCCATTTCAGGTGGGAATCTATGTTAAGACCATTGAATTTAATCGTATGTCCCGTATCTGGCTCTCTATTGGTAAGCATGTAAGTAAGTAGGTATCTTTATTGCATTCAGTCTTAGCTTATTGCTGCCGAACCACTCTTTCGCTTCCAGCACGTCAAATCAGCCGTTAAATTTTGCGGTAATTCATTGATATAGATCAGAAAGAAAACCAGGCCAAGAACAAATCCCTGTGGCATTCCCTCTCCTATCTGCCTTCTTGCCGAGAATCTTCCTTTCCAGTAAACCATTTGTTTTCTATCCTGGAGATATGTCCTGAAGAGTGAAAGTGAAGTATTCCTTATACCGTAGTACTCTAGCTTAACGAGCAAAATCTGGTGGGCGACGCAATCAAAAGCTTTTATTAGATCGCAGCATTTGAGTAGTGCTTCTTCCTTTTTGTTGAAAGCATTTGCTATCAGTTCCAAAGGACCCGTAACAACTGATGATATGGATCTTAGCTTTCGGTAACCGTGTTGTTCGGTGCTAAATATGTTGTGACTTTCAAAAAAATCAGTCGCTTCTTTATTACTCGTTCAAAGACCTTGGATAGTGTTGCTTGTATTGCGATGGGCCTGTAATTACCGCAATTCGCTTTGTCACTATTCTTGAAAAGTCGCACTACCCTTGAAACTTTAAATTCTTCTGGGTGATTTCCATCTGTCAGCATCTGTTAACGGTTTTGCTATTTTGTCACGTATACTCTTTAATAAAACTGATGAAATTCCGTACAAGTCTAATGTATTTTTTGATTTTAGGTTTTGTATGACACTTCCGACCTCTATCAAATCTACTGGTGTGAGGAAAATAGAATTCGCGACCGACCTGCTTCTTCAAAAAGATTTCCGGGCAGAGCACAGGTTCAGAGTGCACCTGGTTGCCAATCTTACCAAAATAATTATTAAAGTCATCCGGAGTTGGACCATCATAGTCACTACTGGTGTCTAATTTCTTTTGGTAGAATTAGTTATTAATTACCGTCCAAATGGTCTTGGAACGATTGTCGCTATTTTGTTGGAAGGAGTTATAGGTTTTTGTTGTTGAATTGCTTGCTTGTATTCTAATTTGTATCGCTTATAAATTTCCATGGCAAGTTCACAACTGTTGCCATAGTGTGCAATATATCCAATATTCCCTTTTTGTTCTGCAGTTCCGGAGGAAAATTCATTTGACAACATCTTTCCTTGGTATCAGGTACTTCTTTTTCAGGAAATATGCGATCGAACGAATTTATGAATGCGGTATGGAACGAGGAATAACCAAGATGAGCTATTGCATCCCACGAAGATTCTGATTGAATTGAAGCAGTTTCTCTGTTGTAATTAATTTTGTTGTAAGTGTGAATTTGTAGTTTTTCCCTCGATGTTTATTAAATCTATGATGTCCTGGTGATACTCTAGAAGAACTGGAAAAGATGCCTTCAATTCCAAACATATTACGGACCGCCATGGAATCTTGGTTGCTATGTATATAATTTATGTTAAAATCTCCGGAAAGTAGTACTGTATAGTTAGGATACGTTTCTGCAATGTATACCAGGTACCATTCCAGTTTTTCCTTGAAGATGTTTAAGTCACCTAGCGGTGATCGATATAGACAAATAACAATAATGTTATATTTAACAGGGTTACAGCTGTAATTTTTATATCTTTTCCCTGACAGTAATCATCTGTACTAGGCACTGGCGAGAACTTGATTGAATCTTTTATTAATATTAAGACGCCGCCATGCTTATACTATACAGAGCATGATGCAATGTGGTATCCATTGATTCTCAATATATTCATTGTTGAGGTGTCCAGCCAATGTTCAGTGATACATGCAACTTCGATATTTTCTAATTCTATAAAGTATTTAATTACATCAATTTTATTTTTCATTGATTGGACATTCAAGTTTGTTTCTGTTTTATTTTGTGAGAATTCATTGTTTTGTTTTTGGTTTGAAGCTATATTGTCTTGCTGATCCGCGCCAGTCGTTCTAAAAAAGAATTAATTGCTAGACCTGCTGGTCAGAAATCCAGGGTTGTTATTACGTCACTCCCTTCTGTTGGTACCGATATTTTAAAAGATGATTATTCAACCGTGTACTTGGAACGTAATTTTTCGCAGCGTGCATTTGTAGCATTTTTTCCCATAGTTTAATAGTACATACAAGCATTAGGTGGTTTGCCGCATGTCTCTCAAGACGGCTAAACCCGAATGTTTCTAGTTCTAAATGTAGTCTTAGTTCTAGTTTTACAGTACTAGAACTAACACAAGACCTAAAACTAGAATCATTCGGGTTTAGCCGCACGTCTTAATTAAGTGCACAGTCTTTTTGAGTCACACGGAGTGCACAACGGGGTCTATATGACCCCATGTAAAGAATGTTGTTATTATTTAGGAACTAACTTTATTTGAGAAAACCAAATTATAAGAACAATGTTTAAGGTCTATTTTACATTATAGATAAAAAATATTTTATTTATGACAATTAGAACATATAATATAAGAATGATTTTTACATATTGCAGTTTTACACTTAGAACAATAAAGGTTCGTTTTTTTATCATCTTGCCGTGAACATAAGGCACATCTTTTGCGTTTTGCTGGTGGTCCTGGTTGATCAAGGTTTTGTTCTTGTCTAGGGGGAACTTCAAATCCACAGCGCGCAAGACTTAACTTCACCAAAGGTTGCAAATTTGGTATACCGGACCTTATCTGAAGTTGCGCTCTCACCAAACCTTCACCTATTTCACGTATAAATAATCGTCTAGAATGTGAACTATCTCTGAAATAATCAGGTTTAACATCTCTGAAGATTACTTGACCATTTATTGTGCAAGCATTCAACATAAAATAGAAAATTACCATAGGCCAGCGTCGTGACCCTCTTTGAGTCGTGTACGTGGCACACAATTTATCTAATGTATCTATGCCTCCCTTTGATTTATTATAGAATTCGATTTCTTCAGGCTTGTTTTTATTTTCAGCTTCCAGTTTGCTTCTGTCATCATGCATTGTACTAAAAATGATCACACACTTGCCTTTCTTGGGAACATACGACACCATTTTCCCCAGTTCTGAAAAACCTTCTAACGTAGAATAAACAGCTCGTTGTTTGTTTGCTTGGAACTCTTTGGGAATTTCGACCTTATTTTTTTTCAAAGTACCAACCAGTGTTAATTTTTTTTGCAACAAACTTTTTCCTAAGGGTATAGATGTATACCAGTTATCCGTTGTGATATTTCTTGCAGTATTGTGAATTGGAACGGTAAGATTCATGACTACATCATGCGCTAGGTTTTTTGCGCGTTTTTTATGTTCTTTGCCGGCATAAATTTTTCCAGAATAAAAGTAGAATGTTCGGGCACAATTTTTATACCGTACTTGGCAGGTTTATTCGGCAAATATTGCACAAAACAGCAACGTCCGCGAAAAGGACATAATATTTCGTCTATGGTAACGTATTCACTCATAATGTAGTGTTTCTGACAATTAACAATAAATGCTTCCCATAGATCGACTATTGCTGCCAACTTATTACCTTGCTTACGTATGTTTCTGGTTGTAATATCATCAAATCGAAAGTTGCCCAACAAAAATTTGAAACACCTTTCACTCATGGCTGCATGACAAATGGCTGGCTCGTATGATGTATTCCATAGATCATGGAGTTGCAGATGAGACGATCTCATAACTCCGCAAATAAAGAGTAAACCGAACACTGCATTTATTTCTTCTCGGTTTGTTCTTCTTTCATAGCTATATAAATTTACACGATTTTCTAGAACACTTTCAATTTTTATATTAGTATACTTGACTATCTTATCCACCATGTCACCATCAAAAAACAATGAAAATGTATCTTGAGGCTTCACTACCGATTTAGCAGCTCTCTTTGGACCAGGCAGTTGTAAAACTGTATTCTTTGCCCTTGTGCGTGATGTTGGCTTTGGAAAACTATTCCATTTAGTTTTACCGTCTTTCCCCATAAATAAATGATTATTTTCTACTTCGTTTTCCAGGTTGTCGTCACCGTCACTTAGATCATTTTCAGAGTTAGAATCATGTTCACTAAAAGTTGAGTTTTCCTCGTCACTTTCATCTTCATCTTCACTAAATTCTTGACAATTAAAATCCGTCGGTGGAAAATTTTCATCTTCTAATAGTTTTAACCATTCATCGTCGGATAGCCTTCTGTGACTCATTTTGACTTTTGAAACAACTTCCGTATTGATACGACAAAGTTAGGAACTACCGTACAGGTTCGCGTTTTACAACAAACTGATGAACCTCTGTGGCTCTGTGATGAAGCTATACAGTTGAATGTAGCAAAGTAGGAAGGCCGGGGATTCACACAAGTAGTAATGTATAGATAGGTACTTCCCCTTTGTGTAAATAAAAGCTAAAGACGGCTCCAAATTCAAAGTATTTAAACAATTTTCCTAAGAAAAAAAGGTACAAGAAGTGGGGTCAATATGACCCCAATCAATTTTTTACAGATACATTACAGATACATATAGAGCATTATAGTCTAGAAGATTATAAAAATTCATTAAATAAAAGATTTAATAGTTTAGATTTTTTAGCAGATTTTTTAATTGAAAAGTGGGCACTTTAAAGAAATTGTTGAGAACAATTTTAAAAGAAATCGTTTTTCAATTTGATGTATAAACAAAGTATGTGCAAACTTTTAAATTTGATTATGAATAAATGATAAATTTTAGATTGAAATATTTACAATTTAGCATTTCCCTTTAATTACAATTTGTTGGTCGACGCCGTGCTCGAATATTTGCTTGTGACAGTATCTCCGTTGCGCCGTTTGCCATCCGCCAGGGCGAAATAGAGCAAAGGAAAAGATATTTCAATTATTCCCAGGACAGTAAACCCTACAGGCGACTAATTTAAAATTTTCCGCTGGCGCAGAGCACAAAAGCAGCCCGTGACATAACGCGCTTTTGTGCGCACAGGAAAACGTACGATAACATCTATTGAAAACAGCGCGTTTCTTCCAAATAAAATAACCGCCGGCGTGACTTTATTTTCGCGTCCGAAATATCTACGTACGTATATGCGTTTCTCTCTGTTTCCAACTTTTTACTGTTCGAAGGGACTCCCGATACAATCTCTACACATACTTGTTCAGAATTTGTATAAGGCTTATGCTCGCGTCCTTCCTTCGAACACCGAAAACGGAAGTGCATCTTCGCTCGCGATTCCTTTTGAACTACGAAATTTTTATCGAATAAGCCGAGCAGCGATGATGCAAGGTGGGAAGTAAGATGGTCTCGTCGACGCCCTTTCAAAGTCAACGAAATGCTTTTAGAAAAAAAAAATCGTAACAATATGGAACATACAAGTCATGTTTGAAATTATTTTAAGATTTTCACTCGCGTATATCGAATATATTTGTATTTACTTCATTCCAATTATTATCAAAACGAAAATAAAACACGTTAAAAACATATTGTTTACGCCCATTACACATCGGACAAATCGCTGCACCAAAATGAAATTGTTTAAATTAAAAACTAAAAAATCAAATCCTCTCCTATGTACGATAACAAAAAATTACAAAACAAATCATTTTTTTACTGATCCATCACTTCAAAACAATCAATCTACCCAAATAAAAAAAAAAAAATGGAATTACAAAAATGTGGATAGAACGGAAACTAAAACTAAATTTATCCAAGAAACTTTCTCGATGTTAGTTTGTGGCCAGTCTTTACTTTAGAAGCTATCCATTCGTTATTGAGCGTCTGAATAGTTTTTGGAGGTTTAATTAGACTCAAACTCTCCGGTTTTTGCCCACTTAGGTACCATATTACACCGTGGTACGATGCGACAAATTACCTGTTCGTCGAGAAGCCACGATAACTTAAACTACTCGAGTTAAGTGCCGCGCTGTGTTGTCATTACGTACAGGCGTCGCCTCGGGAATAATATATGCAGGATGACGACGATGTCGTCTTAATAGCAAAACTGAGCGCGATGTATGGTTCACATATTACTCGAGTCCAAAACCGACCCACCCTAATACTATGTAAATGCATGCAAAACAGTTCGGAATTAGCTACCGGTACACATCTTAATAGGCTCCTTCTAGTTTAAACCGGTCCTATTTAGTAAATTGTTACCGATACTTTACAATGATCTAAAGTGCACCCCGTTATCGAATGAGGGCAAATATCGTTTGTTAGACCCATTCATTAAAAGGGAAGCTAAGGTGGTAGTCTTGGTATTGATCGATTCCAAACAATCGCCTTGGATATTACAGTCCGATGTCAATCAATTTGTGATTATAGCCTTTTCGTTAAAGGCAACGTCGTAAAATCATGATTTAAAAGGTTTAAAAGATTCATTTTTAACCGTTACTCTCTTAATGAATTGTTACCATTATTCCTTTTATAGGTTTCTTATTTCCTCTATAATGCTAACAAAATAGTTTTAGGAGTAATACATAAGTTATAACAGTGTCAAGAATATGAGGGGGTCATTAATAAATAAACGAATGTCTAAACGAAAATGATAATTTGTTTTCTTGGAAACTTGAAGTAATAACAGCGAGGCAGGGCGAAAAGTTTCACTTAAGACGGCGATTGCAGGTAATAATGAAAACAAAAAGACGGAAACTCATAAGACATCTTCCTAGTATAAAGGCTGTACTCAAAAGCTGTAACATAATATAGGGTTAGTAAAAAAGAATCATCAGGTTTGACGATGCTATATTTCAGTTAGTATTACAGATAGAATAGTAAATGATATGTTTATAAATAGAGAAAATACTCAAGTTTTAGCACATTACAAATGTTCTATCTATCGATAGTCAAGTTCAGCTCATACACACTGCAATGTGTCTCGGTCGATACTGTTAACAGCATCAGTAATGCATCTTCTGAAGTTAACTAGTGCTGTAGGTACTGCTGGTACGAAAATCTTATCTCGCAAACAATTCCAAATTGCCTATTCAACGGTTCCTCGTTTAGGTACTCACGGACCTCATTATGCCAATAAGGAGGAGCTCCATCTTGTTGGTATAAAGTTGTTGGAATCATCCGTCGTTTGCCAAAACCGGTCCCTGTTTTTTCATGAAAGAAAAACAGTCCATACACTTTTGTGCTGGATACAGCACAGAAAACATTCATTTTTTGCTTCCGCCAAATTTTCCACATAGTTTTCTGCGGAATACCAACTTCACGACTTGCTTTACTGGTGAAATTTTGTGGCGTGGCAAACGCACGAAACATTGTCTAACCGCATTCAATGTTGCATCAGGTACTCGTGGTCTTCCGGTGCTTTTACGTTTTTCAACTAGACCTGAGGTCTTAAATTGTCGATACCATTGTAGATTGCTCTGATGAATTCGAGGATTAGTTTGGTATTCCCTTCGGAATGCATGTTGCATGCAAATCATAAACCGCTATCTGTTGCATAATCACCATTTTGACAACTGCAGACTTGGGCATGCGCAAGACAAACTTACGAGAGAAGCGGCGGAGATGAAAGATATGATAAAGACATTGGAAAGATATTTTAGGGGGAAGGGGTTGGAAGTGAATGTGGGGAAGACAAGGATGATGAAGTTTTGTAAGGGGGGGAGAAAAAGAACAGAAAACTGGAGATGGGAGGGAAAAGAGATCGAGGAGGTTAGGGAGTATACTTACTTGGGGTATGTGTTCAGGGAGGACAACAGGGAGGGGTCGCATGTAATAGCTATGGCAAAAAAGGCGAATAAGGTGATGGGACAAGTATGGGGTTGGGGGAAGAGAGTCTTTGGAAGGAATGTGGCAGCGAGGAAGATTATGTTTGAAGGTCTGGTTAGCAGTGTGATGATGTATGGAGCAGAGGTATGGGGATGGAGAGAGCAGGCAATGCTGGAGGACGTGCAAGCTAGATACTGGAGATGGGTGCTTGGGGTGGCGAGAGAAACACCGGGGTATATAGTGAGGGAAGAGGTAAAGGTGGATAAGGTCAGAGTGGAGGCGGGCAGGAGAGCAGTGAAATATGGAGACAGAATAGAAGGGAGGCCAAACTGCGGGATCTTGGGGGAGTGTTGGAGGGAAATTAGAGAGGGAAAGATCAGATATGGGAAAGGAGACAGAGACAACTATTATAGACGAGCGGGCTACTCGGTAACTGAGATAAATAGTAGACGAAGGGTGTGTAGGGAGATGTGGGGGGAGTTGAGAGATTGGGACCGAGATGTGCAGAGACAGGAAAGAAGAACACAAATAAAAGAGGGGAGGTATAATGAAAGGTACAGGGACATAATTACGGAGGGGCTGCCTAGATACTTGTTATTGGAAGGAGATGAGGAAGGGAAGAAGTTGGTGGCTAGGTTCCGTTGTGGAAACGAGGAGAGAGCTAACAGATACTGGATGGCCGATGAGGAGAGGTGGTGTAGGCTATGCAGGGAGGAATGGGAAACGTTGGAACATATGTTGAATGGGTGCAGTGAGTTGAGGGAGGAGGAGTTGGAACGAGGGCAGATCTTAGAAGAGGGGGGAGAGGGGAAACGATGGATAAGAATGGTTGTGGGGGTGAGGAGACAAAGGGATGGATGAGGGGATGATTGGGCCGAGGAGCCGAGGGTATGGAAATGGAGGAAGAGGGTAGAGGGTGAAAATAATATATTTATAATATATATCAGAATGTATTAAGGGGAAAATTGTAAATATGAAAAACAATAAAATGCTTATTATTAGACAAACTTACAGGTTGTCACTATCTATAGACATGTCATTTACTATTCCATCTGTCATACTTTCCGAACTATGGCCTTGTCAATCCCGATGATTCTTTTATCCTAACCCTGTATATAGAAAAATCATTTAGTAGCCGCTCTTAACCCCTCTTTCTGGATACCAATGCTAGCGCTACCAAGGAAAACATGAGAAAACGCTGTGGTGGAAGACTTCAGCTTTAGATGAAAGGAATGGAGAGGTAAACTGAAGGAGGCCGTTAACATTATCTTCATGAATTTCAAAAATCCAGATAAATTTCTAGGATTTCTAGGCATTTTTAGAAGACTTGCAATAGGTGTTCTATGAATTCAGAGGATTTCTAAATTACTTATAAGACTTTTCAAGTATATCGAGCGATTTCTAGAAGATTTCCAGAATATTATTGCGGTTTTCAAGAATATGAAATATGATTTTGTTTGTACTAATAAAAACAATACTTAAAGAGAGAAGTAACTCGTAAAGAACGGGTATATGCGTGAATGAATAGCGTTACATATCTGGAGCTTTCGTAATTTCGCCCTTTTTGATAAGAAACCGTCGCGATGTTGGTCGTCGTGTCGCGAAACGAGAGCAATAATTTCGACGCACAATAGGGTCTTGTTTGCTTTCTCCGCTATGGAATTCGAGCGAATAAGAGCCCGTACCAGGGTGTAACCTCTAAACACGGCAGGTAACGAGTTTCCATCCACTGGTATAGGTAGAATGGACACGAACGAAGAATAGAAGAAAAGAAAGCGATATAACAGTTTTCTGGAAAGTTATTACGTTTATTTCTTACCTACGACTTCTAAATATCCAACTTGACTTTTCATAGGATCCGTATTAATTTGGCACATATACCATCCCTTATCCGACTCTCTAACCTCCCTAATATGGAGATACCAAGTTTTACGTTCGCTATGAGTAACTCCAATCCGATGATTCTTCGTTATTACATGACTGTGAATGGTTAAAATTGTTTGAGTGTCGACACGAAGCCAGGCAACCTATAAAAAAGAAATAAAAAAGATTGGTGCTTTTAACTTTAATCGCCTTCCGAAGGGGGATGTTTTTAAAACACCCCTCTTCGAATTCTTTTCGTCGTTTTTGAAACGAGGTGGTGTCCTATAAATTTTCTTCGTTTTAAAATTATTTTTTGCACACTTTTTTTTATTTCCAATACTGAGTTTCGGGCGAAAACTTAAAAGAAACAAACTGGGCTTGTTACGAGGCGACTACGAAAAGTGGGGCAAAATCAGGCTTGCAACTTAATAGCGAGGGGAGTGGAAAAGCGGGGGATAAAACGTGGGTGTAAGGGAAATGGGGGGAAAACTGCTTGGCTCAAAGCCTCATGGTCCGCGCGTTTTTAACGGCTAATGCGTCCGGGATTTATAAGGAGAGCGTTCGCGAAATTGGAGATAAAATTTTATCATACTATTTGTTAGCTTTTTCAAGGCTTATTTTACTATTTATACGACACGTTTACTTATTATTTTGTTAAAAATGTTCTCTATGAGTACTAAATAATCATCAAAATTTGTGTAACGATCTCTCAACCTGAGAGTTTATTTGGGTATTGCGACCATCGAATTGAATCATTCCCGAGTCCCTCGACTCGAGACCCCAATAAATTCAAACCGAAAGGGTCGAGATTGATCGGGTAAGCGTTAAAGTACCCCGCAAGTTTAGCCACAAGTTCAAACACGATGAATGCAAACCACTACGGTCAGATGTCTAGAACGATTGCAAATTAATCATTTTGGAAAAAATAATTTACTCACTTTGTATGCTCCTAAATCTTCCACTAAACATTTTAAAATCGCTTCACGACCTACAGGAACTGTTACATTGAAGATGGGTTCGCTGAATTTTGGATTTTCTGTAATCAAAGAAAAGTGAAAATCAAATTTATTATTTATGGCGAATAAATATTTAATATGGTTTTCTTTTCTATTATGTTAGTTTTCACCACAACTGACACCTTAACAATAGACTCAAGATGTTTTTTGTTTACTTTTATCGTGTAGTTTTTCGTTTATTTCCTGAACCATTGTTTATTTACTGTCGTGGACATCGTGTGTAAACCGTTAACGATGGAATTATCCCCGACGTCTCGTCTTTCTTAGGGTAAAAACAAGATTTCTTGAGGTTTGCTTTGGGGGCCGTTCAATCAATTAGGATCTATCCACGGTTAAAGTCTCCGAAGACAGATAATGATGAATCGATTGTCGTCGTAGTCCAAGATCTATTTATCTTTTAACCCAATAAAGGAAAATCGAAATAGAAAATCTTAAATTTCAAAACGTATCGAACAATTTTTCTGTTTGTTACTTTTTACTATTTGAGGTGATAATTTACAAGACAAAAAGGTCCTTGGGATTGAAGAAAACGAAAGAGGTATTTGGAGAGATGGCGGAGAGAAACAAAAAGACTTCCGCATCCTCGGCTAAATAGGATTATGAATTTAATATGAGCGCAGGTAGACCGGGGTAACTCAATCCGCTTGCAGCTGCCTCCAAAGAAAATGTCATTAGCCCCGGTAATTTGCATCAAGGCGCAAGGGCGAGATTATTTTCTTGCCCGAAGGGTTGGTTTGTTAATTCACCTAAATTAAATTCGTTTATATGAATCTTTTTTATTTTAAATAAGTAATAAATTTGGTTTAAAACGTAACTTGTATTTCCCAACACTTTATTCTTATTTTTAAATGTAATATATTTGTCCATGTGATCAAATAGCCTCTCAATGTCTCTGAGTGATCAAATTACATATTGTTCATATTGCACTAAGGTGAAGACTAAATTTTATTAAGAGATCACCAGATATTGCTAAGAAATGATTTTTGTTATAGAAGAATGGATAGTGCTAATAGGAGACTACATCCTTATATGTGATTAGACTGCTAACGGAAAACTGGATTTTGCTAGGTGAAGGTTAGATGTTATTTATTCTGCCAATAAGAAACTAGATTCTTAGAGAAGACTAGGTACTGCTGGGATAAGTCTACATTCTCTTTATAGATGACTTGACACTTCTGGCTGAGATTAAATACTGCTAATGGAAATATTGCTATGGTTGGCTGAAGGCCCAGATGTTATTTGCAAACGACTAATTATTGCCAATATGAGACTTAATCCTCCTTGTGGAAGATTAGATATTACTGGGAGAAGACTAGATTCTCTTTATAGATGACTGGACACTTCTGGTTACTTCTGGTTACTTCTGGCAGAGATTAGTTACTGAAGATTGATAAATTCATAAAATATAACTCCTATTTTTAATTAATCTCTCATATAATTCGTAACTGTTTTAGATGATGATATAAACAAGAGTATTGCCCATAAAATTTTCCTGTGTGTTTTTAAACGTGTCTAAATAATTAATTAATGACATATGAATTGAGGTGTTTGTAATGAAATTGTAATGGTGTTTACTTCTATTATTATTGGCTAACTGAAATTGCGTTCGTGAATAAATTTGCTTCATATGTAGAGTAATTACGTATTGCTATAACTACTTTAATTTTCATTTCGCCAATGAATTCTGGGTGGTTAGGTTCTGATAAGGAAAACGTTTTTTGTCGTTTGAAGTTTAATTTAATATGCGAGAGAGAAATGTATGCGATGATTACATGAAATTGAAACATGTTAAGGAAAGGGTGTCTATGCAAATCTAACCACAATGATTGTCCTGACATCAGACTTCTTTACTCGTTTACATTAACAGTAATTTCAAATACAGTAATATTCAGGGTAAAATACTATTTCAGTTTATTGGAATGTATATCATGATTATATATATCACCTCCATTCAGAAATAGAATTATTTATATTGTAAATTGGATCATTTTCTTTAATTATGCACAAGATAGGAGTAGTACGTGTAAATTATTCGACGTGACGTGTGTCTAGATAGTCGAGAGCTGAATGCAAATTGTTTGTCTAGTTCCTCGTCCAATTGGGATTAGTGTATATTGATGTATCTAAACTTGTTTAGTTAGGGGAGGTATATTATATTTAAATGATTAAAAAAGAAATTGGTCCATTTAACGTGAGATAAGCGATTATCTCAAAATCGGTTCGTTTTACATAAAAATAAACCAAATGAAAGTTGTTCTGTTCTTAATAAATGTAATGAAGTGGGTGGGGAAATATTTGAACTTTTATTATAAATTTTATACTTGTTGGTTAATAGTATAGTTTAATCATTTTTTATGAATAAACAGTATTTAAAACTATTTGAATAAAAAAATTATTTAGATTTTGTCTACAAAAGATGTTTCGCCGTCGTACTGGCAAAACTACTCGGTAATTTTTTAATTATTTTACTTTTATTCATAGATTAATATTTTGCAATCAACAACAAAGGTGCCATTTAAAAAATTAGTCGTGACCTTGATATGATCTTGAAAATAAGGTCAAGGTCAAAAAATGTTATCGTCATATGGATAGCGCTTATCTAAAAGGTACCAATCGCCAAATTATAGTTTTGAGCAAATGGTGATTAAAGTTTTATAATGCTGAAAAATAATTTTGTGGATGAAACGGATCAGCCTTTACATTTTATAACATGGAATAGATTCCTAAAGCATTCCAGTAAGTTTTTCACCGATTTAATTTTTTTTGATTTGATTTTTTGACGAGAATGGCGCTTGGTTCTCTTTTGATTAAATAGAATTTTTTACATGGATCTACATACATCGTTTGTATGGCGTTTGGATCTTTATGCGTAATGCAAAAATATTGCATGGATCTGTTCTCATACAATAAATACTACTTGATTTTGTATATTATAATAATAAAAAATGTATAGGAAAGTGTTTCAATTTATTAATACACTGTTGGACATAATTCACGAGCACACCCTATATAATCTGAACGCGTGAAGATAAATCCATGATATTTGCGGAGCACAAAGGTTTACTGTAGACGAGTTTATTCATCGAGTTTCGAGTTGTTCCGTCGCGGCATTGTTGCTGAGTCGCTCTTCCAAGTGGAACATTCCGTCGCTATGGAGACCGAAGTGGATGGAAAATACCGGTCGTTTTTAGTGTGGTGTGAGGAACCACATTGTTATCGTACTCCGTGCGCAATGGATGGGCGATCGCGTTACTTAAGCGAGGAATGTTTGAGGGTATGCACATTGAGGGTGTATCGTTCCGTGAAATTGCGCGTCGTCTCGACCGGTCGTTATCGGCAGTGCAACGGGTATGGCGAGAATGGTCTGAGGTAGGACGTAGGTACCTACAGCCGCGGACGGGAGGGCCCTGCGTGACTCCAGCACACGAGGATCGCGCTCTTGTGCTCAGCGCTTTACCGTTGTGTGAGTCCTCCTCAAGGCAACTTGGAGCTGTTTGGCCACCGGCAGGGGAAGGTGCACTCACTACGCGAACTGTACGGCGGCGTTTGGTAGATAGTGGACTGCGCGTGCGTCGTGCGAAACAGCGGATTCCAGTAACATCCGAGCACCGCAGCATACGTCACGAATGGGTCAACGCTAGGCATTAGTGGGTTGCCGAGTAGTGGGACATTTTGTTTTCCGACGAATCAAGATTCGAATTGAGCATCGGTGATGCGCGAATTTTAGTTCGTCGGAGACGTGGTGATCGTCTACTCGAGCAGTGCGTGCAAGAATGCTCTATCCACCGACAACCGAGCATTATAGTTTGGGGTGCTATTACACATGGTGGACGTACACGTCTGCTGCGTGTATAGCAGACCATGACGGGTCAACGATACGTAGATGAGGTGCTACGGTCCGTTGTGCTTCCCTACGTTCGGCGGCTCCCAGGTCTGCTATACATGCACGACAACGTACGACAGCACATCGGGCGTGTTGTACAGACCTTTGTGGAAGAGCACCGTATACGAATGCTTCCATGGCTAGCTCGGTTTCCGCATCTGAATCCGATCAAACATGTTTGGGAAATGACTGGTCGGAGACTTCTACGTTATCCGGCTTCCTCGGCTAACGTTGAGGAGCTATGGAGACGAGTTGAGGTGGCATGGTTGGCCATCCCTCTCGCTACAATACAGCGACTTATTGACTCCATGCCACGTCGTGTAGCGATGGTACGCGAAGCTCACGGGGGATACTCTCGCTCTTGATGTTTCTCCTCCCAGCAGAGTTGTGCCGCTCTCCATGTAAAAGTAAGTTACACTACTTTAGTATTACTTCCATACCAAATTTTATTGCGCTAGACACACGCGTTCAGATTATACAGGGTGTGCTCGTGAATTATTTCCAACAATGTACAATAAATAATAACATAATAATTAACAAATTAATCATTTGTCTCAGGTATAAAATCAATGTTTTGACCAAATGCGTCTACATCGTCTTCAAAATCGGCACCATTCATGTTTCTATAAAAATACTTGACATCATTTGGGATCAGAGGCATCAAACTTTTAATGTCAGCCAGCTTTTTATTGGAAATTTCTTTTCCGTTGGGATACAATTGAAAAAGTTTTGATGCAAAATAAGGCTCTACACTGATTGGCCTGCCTTTGGTTAGTTTCCTTATGTTAATTTCTTTATAATCTTCATCATCTTTCTGGCTATACTTCATAAAAATTGAGAAAGGTGTTTCTTTACTAAATTTTATTACCCTAGCTTGAAGCCAATTAACGTGCTCTCTATTACTATCTATTTTTCGGTTGGTTATAAATTGCTCTATTCTTGAAGTTCCGACGAAGTCATCCTTTGTCATTTCAACCCCAACAAATTTACTCTTTGACGAACAAAGTTCAATGATATTTTAAAACTGATCTAGAGTGTAAACACGTAATTGGTACTTTAGTTTTCTTTCAATCTCTCCAAAGTCCGTATCATTCGGTAAGAAGCTGTGGCCAGGCATCAGGTATTTCAAGTAGATAGTTTTAAATGAAGTGTGCGATTCTAGAACAGCTTTTAAAAGTAATACGATTTTAATATTTCTATTTTAGCCTCCGCACGAGTCAGACCATAGAATTAAGTTTTCGGTTTCTTGCGTCAAAAATGTATCAACAAACTTTCTAATACAAGATCCGACCTCTTGAGCCCCATGTCCAGCTATTCCCTCTTTCCAAATAAAATAATATGGTGTGTTAGTTGAGGCTACATGTTTATGGTTTCCCCCTTCGCACAGAACAACTTTCATTTGGTTCAGTTTTATGTAAAATGAATCGTTTTTGAGATAATCCCTTGTCTCACGTTAAATGGACCAGCCTGTATAAGACCACATTCTGTTTCCAATGCAGGAAAATAATAAATGGAGACCACGGAGAAGATGGGATTACACAGTCGATGTGTACGCAAAATAAGTGCTAGGATGCAGGAATTGGAAGAGAGAGGAGAGAGATAGCGGATTGCAGCGCCATAGGAGGAGAAGAAGAAGACATAAGTTATTCAACAAATTGCAGAACGATAACAAAGCACACATTTTTTGTCAAAATTGAGTTAAATACACTGTTGCATCCAATAAAATAGTAGCTATCAGTTGGTGCAACAACGAGGCACCAACCGAATGGAACCCTGGTAGGGCAATGTTAAACGGAGCTGTCTTCACCTTTGAATTATAGCAACAACAAGGCGGCTCATGTATGAGTTATACTTGAAGACATATGAATCTGCCGTGTAAAATGACATGAAAACTAAACAAAAAAACGAACAAACCACCTTGAGTATTAAGCTTGTGGTCCCTTACGATTTATTTTATAGATATTTTAAATCAAACTTCAAAAACTATTCTTTTAGCCACCCTAGAAGTGACACGTGTCAAACTTTTGATATATTAGAAAATAAGATTAAAAATAAAGAGTTAACCGACGATCAGAAGAATGAGCTAGAAACTGAAAAAAAGTTGCACTTCAATAAATGCCAAGTTTTTATGATGATCTAAAAATGAAGCAGATTTTGGCGAGAAATGATCCTATAGTTGCCTAAAGTCCCTACTGGCAATGCGTTCTACTTAAGACAATTCTGGATGTTTAATTTCTGTGTATATTCAGACAAATTTGGAAAACCATATTTTTATGTGTATCATGAAGCACAAAGTAAAAAGACACTATGCATTTGTATTGAGTGTTCGGCCGTCTTAAGCGACGCACGGCTAAACCCGAATGTACAGGGTGTCCCTTTAAGCGTACGGAGCGGCTGTATCTCAACAACGGTAAGGCCTAGAGGTTTGGGAAAAAATCCTTATAAGCAAAGTAGGCAAGAGAAATAGCTGGAAATTAGTTTGAAGTTCATAATTCGGCCGCTAGGGGGCGTAACTGCCTGGGCTATCTCAGAAAGTTAGACGATGAGCTATAACGTTGACAACATCATTTAGTAGCTTGGATAATACCGCATTGCTTTTGTTTTGCGATATTTCTCATATCTGTCATAATAAGGGAGGGGGAGGCCAATGCCTTTTCATATGTTTACATTTTAATATCTCCTGGACCATTCAACCGATTTGAATATTTTTGGTGTTGTTTGAAAGAGCATTTCATGCTCTTTTAAAAGATACTTTCAGTAAGACCGCTTGGTTTAAAACAAATAAGCTAGAGGCCGTTATCTGCAGCGGTTACATATTTTTGTGATTTTTGAAAAAAAGTTAAATGGAACGGTACTATTTACTTCACAGACCATTAATCACCATAAAATTTGCTAAATATTAGTGAAAACCGCATCTCGATATCTCCATCCATTCTCGAATTATAAAAGAAAATGTTAAAAATTCGTATATCTTAATCGGATCAAGTTACCTTAGGAAACAAATAAGAGAGAACAAAAATTTTATTATCTAGAACCTTCCTTCACACTTTATCCAAGCTTAGAACTGCTTCAAAACTACTTTTGAGGCGTGTTGAAAAGCCAACGAATCAATGAAACATCAACAATGATAATAAAACAAAATAAACCAAAACATTTAGAATAACTTAAATTTTTGGCAAAAATAACTCACTAATGTGCGAAATGCCTTCCATAAACCTCGATGCATTTATTTAATCTAGTTTCGACGAAAAAAAAAGCGCTGCTTAAGTCTCGGCCCTGGACACGTTTCTACTGGTATTTAGTGTTTTGACATATTTTCCCTGGTTATTGGTTTTTCTTGAAAAGTCAGGTCGTTTAGTCTACCCAATAGATAAAGGGGTGAAAGCAATGTGGGTTTTGCTCGAACCAAGAATGCATATTATGCAAGTTTACATCAGCTTGTGAACAGATGCTTCATGCAGCATTTGTGATAAAAGGTTTGGATTTGCCCAAATCATAGTTAAAAGTCAATGGTAATAGTTCAGTCTGTTATCATAATCGGTATCTGTTAAGGTCTGATGTAAAACAACGTGGTGGAGATATTATTCTCTTGAGAACCTTTGTGGACAATTGTTTTCGGAGTTGCCAGATTATGTGGGATCACATTGCGCACCAATATGATTTACGAATTCATAGAGATGTCTGAATGGGCTACACGTTGCCAGTTTTCCGTAATCGCTAAGTCAATCTTAAAAACATTTCTAGAGAAAAATGTCTTTCTTTGTCGTAATCGCATTGCACATTTTTGCCATGCAGTTACATCGTATTCGAAACATTGAAAATAAATCATCATACGCTCTATCATACGCTTCTGCGTTAGTAAATGACATGTTTACAGTTACCATGGTTATGTGATTTGTTTTTCTCGATGAGGTAGCTGGATCCGATTGATGGCACTCGAGTTTTTAACATTTTCTTCTATAACTCGAGAACGGGTGGCGATATCGAGATGCGGTTTTCACTAAAATTTTGCAAATTTTAAGGTGACTAAGGGTCTGTGAAGTAAATAGTATCGTTCCATTTAACTTTTCTTCAAAAATCACAAAAATATGTAATCGCTGCAGATAACGTCCTCTAGCTCATTTGTTTTAAAGCAGTGTTAATTCTAGTTTTATACTATCACTAGAACTAACACAAGAACTAGAATCATTCGGGTTAAGCCGTCTTGAAAGACGTGCGGCTAAACCCGAATGTTTCAACACTAGGACCTACAACTAGAAGCATTCGGATTTACCTCCACGTCTTTAAAGATGGCTAAACCCGATGCGTCATCCGTATAATAGGTTATTTTGATTTTGCTCATTGTGAATGAGTAACCGCCTTTTATGTTTCTGATATGATGAAAACACGGTTCAAGGTTGCTGGAATAAGAATATGATGGGAGTCATCAAACCAGTCTCATCATACTTATTGATAAATCGAAATGATGTTGAACGATATAAAATAAAAATAATAAATAAGTAAACTTGTAAGTTAAAGAAATGATGCTGCTAAGTCAACAAGAGTTTACACACAATAACTGACCGTTACAATTAAAAGCTACTGCGGCCGTAAACTTTGGGGTTTAAATGGGTGTACGGTCCACTTTCTCTTTCTCTCTCTCTCGTTGAACATAGTAGAGTCTCTCGCCTGAAAATGGTCATAACTTGTCCGGCCGTTATTGTCGGCGTTAGCAGTTTACGGTTTTGGGGCGTTAAATGCTCGTTTTATGACTTAATCACTTATTTACTCGCTTAAAGTAGACATTAAAACAAACTTGTACGGAATTTTAACGAGGCGAAAATAAACTGTTTCAAGAAACGACGGGCATAATTTAAAATTATTCTTTTATCAATAACATGCAGACATTTCATTTTCAAGACATCATCCGATTTCAATTTTCGCACACGCTGCCCCATTAGTAAAACAATTCCGGGAGCGGGAGCGAGACGTTCCATTTTTTGAAATGATTAATATGCCCTTTCGTCGCCAACCCCGGGAGGAGCCCTTAACTCGTCGTAAAAATGGGGTGGGCCCACTCCCCGAACGGGACAAAGGAACAGACGGCTGCCCGTCGCCCCATAACGAGCTCAAAAATCGCCTCCGGCACTTGATAAATGCCTTCGCTAACAAGCGCCCCGCTTAAGGGAGTTTCATCCCCTTAAACACCCCCAAAAAAAATCAAATAAGTATTTTTTTTCGTAAACAAACTCTTTATTTGGTTAATTGATTTAAGTATGATATTTGTTATAACTTTACGACAAAAAAAATCGAGATTAATATGATTAACAGGTTGAGAGGATTAAAACTGAAAAGATCTAAAGAATCATCGAACTGGAATAGAGGTCAACAGCTCTCTTTCCGTTTTGTGAACTCGGTGGTCACTCATTAACGCCGGCCATTAAATTAGCTCGCTTTGTGCACACGAGAATCCGAGAACTGCGAGTTGACAAACTCTCTTGAGTGTTTTTCAGTAGGGATGAAAGATTTTTTTAAAGCATTTCTTTTTTTATTTTTTTGAAAGGGAACTTGTCGTTTAGATTTTTTCTCTTGAAATAATTCCGTAGAGAACTTTTCTTATTAACCGTGGTGTAATTGGAACAAATTCAAATGGAATCATAAACAAGATGAACTTCTCTCACTTAAATAGTAAAGCAATTCGTTCATCTACAGAGGTACGATGAAACGTGAGCTTCGGGTTTACTACTGCACCTTCCAGCTGTTTCTGTCGGTTTCCGGGAACGTTTCTCCCCGGGGGGTTAATAAAAGACATCCAATCATGTGGGGACAGTATTGACCTTTTTCTTCAAGCCACCGGAACTCGACCATTTGGAAAACTGTTTTCTTCTCTCCCTTTATTAATACTTTTTACACTTAAGGCTATAAAAAGATCTATAACGAAATTCTGTTTGAGGGTTTTAAGTTATCTTTTAAAAGGTTTTTTGAGGTAAATCTTTTTAGGTGGTGATTTTTCAATCTTGCGACTAATTGTAATGCACCGTCGGACGTATTATTACAACGTTAGGCGCCACTAATGGCATTAGGGAGAACTCCGCCGTTGGGAACTTTAATCTAAAACTTTTGCGCGAAGTGCTGATGAATCCTCGCCGCTACCAAGGCAAAACTCTAAAGGGAACGTGGACCTTATTAAATAGTAACACTCCGGAGACTACCGGTTCTAATTAAAAATGTTTCTATAAATTCAGGTCAAATCGTCAATCATTTTAAAAATCTTACAAAACTTACTTGAACACAAAAAGGGTTTACCATCTTAACTTTATTTTCTTATATTTTTTTATCTTCAATCCCCATTATTTATTGCAGTTCTAGTTTAACCTTCGCGTGCTGTCATAAAATTTATAACAATTTTCGTTTTTACAATACAGGGTGCCCATTATGTATGGAATATAGTATATATCTTGGTAAGTATCAACTTTACAAAAAAACATTTTATACAAAAGTTGTTTAATATTTGATTTGCCATAATAAGACACCATTCAATTGTTTTTATTTCCGAAAACAAATGAGCAACGAATAACATTTAATTTTTTTTAAATGGCAATGTACCCTTTCGTTAGGCTCATTTGATAGACATTTTTTTCTCTTTACGATGACGTAAAACTTTAGTACCATTATACTAGAAAATTTTTGAAAAAAATGTAAAAACAGTTTATTAAGTTAATTACTAATAACGCTAGGAGGGCCTATCATAAATCACGGCCAGGTACTTTTTCGGGGTGATAATTACTGCTGCTACTGTTTCTGAGGATCATAAAAACCACCAGAAAAATCGGAGACTATACTCTTTGGATGGGATACAAAAGTTGCCTTTTCAAAATTCTCCAAACAGTCGAGTGAGATAGGTTTAAGTTGTGAGCAATTTTTCTGGTACTTGTGGTCGGATTTTCATCAATTTCGTTGAGGACAGCCTCTTCTACTTGGGGGGTTGCAACTACCATAGGCCGCCCATTATCAGCAGTATTCCTTTTAAAACTTCCATTTTCCCATAGTCGTTGGTGAATGCGTAGAAACAAGTTATGGTGTGGTACTGGGCGATTAGGATGTCTTTCTTGATACAACCGCCTTGCTTCTGCCGAATTACCGGACGCCATTCCGTAAAGGTAATGCATTTCGCACATTTCACTGTTTTTGTAATTCATTTTTAATTTTATAATACAAGTTTACTTTTTGCAGGTACTAACTAATTGTTATTTTGATAGGAGGTAGCTTTTATTAAAAATTTAAAGCCGAAACGTGCGAAACGCGTAACCTTTATGGTTTGGAGAATTTTGAAAAGACAACTTTTGTATATTTTTTTTATTTTGCAATTACGAAGTTAACGCTTGCTTTTGTTACTTGTTTTAACGTTTACATAAATTTTATTTAATTGTAAAATGAAATTCTATTTCAAAAAATTGACCATGATTTTCAACTTAAAAGTTGATTTTTCTAGAAAACGGCCAAGTTTAGAGCTCATGACCTATAGTACCTTTTTTGTGCAAAAAATAGTGACGGTTTAAATGGACGTCTCAAAACCGGACTTTTTCCAGTGGCGTAGAAGTTGGGGAGAAAAACAACCCCAACTTCAAAATCTTCACCAATTATGACATTAAAAAAATTTTTTCTCGCACAAAACTTAGCTTATTATGACTAGAAAATGCTTACAAACGCTGTTTAGAGAGAATAAAAAATATTAAAATTAATAAAATTTACACATTAATTATTGCTTATTAATAATGCCGTATTTATATTATGGGATGTATTAAAGGATATAAATGTATTATAAACAGGTTTTGAGTCATACATGAAGGTTTGGGATCGTTTGTACATTTTTGAAAAATACAGGTCCGTAATGACAATTTTGTGGGAATCGAAATTTTTTTCATCTTTTCAATATTTCAATCTTTTCGGTTTTTCGTGAGTAAACCGTGAGAAGAGGGCTAAACCTGAATGTTTCTAGTTCTAGATCTAGTGTTAGTTCTAGTTTTACACTAACACTATCACTAGAACTAACACAAAACCTACAATTAGGTTGGGTTTAGCCGCTTTGAGATACGTGCGGCTAAACCCGAATGTTTCTAGTTCTAGATCTAGTGTTAGTTCTAGTTTTACATAAACACTATACCTAGAATCATTCGTCTTGAGAGACGTGGTGCTAAATCTGAATGTTTCTAGTTCTAGGTCTAGTGTTAGTTCTACTTTTCTTTCAATAAAAATATACCACAATCTAACGTTAAATAACAAAACGTCAACTTTAAATTTATTATTATATCCGTAATCTTTATAAAATAACCTTTAAAATGAGTCCAAACATGACTTACTTATCTCAAAAAACAAAAAAGTTAAAATAAAAAATATTAAACCCGAAGTTAGCAACAATGAAGATAGCAATTCAATTTTTAAATATTAATACCAACCTTAATTTTTGATTTTTTTTATTATATTTTCGTTTTTGTAACGAATTTTAAGAACATTTTATAAAAATTAATAATATATCAAAATGACGTTGACATTTCAAACCGGAACTTACTTATATCTCGAATAATATTGGAATTAAACGTCAAATCATGTTTGGGCTGATTTTAAAGGATTTTTCACGACGATTACAAATATGTCAAAATTGACGTTGACATTTCTAACCGGAACATGACCATAACTTCATTAATATTGAAGATAAATATGTCGTGTTTGTATTCATCTTAAACGTTTTTTAATGAAGATTACAAATATATCAAAATTGAGGTTGACATTATAAACCTGATGTTAGTTGTCATATAATAGACAAATGGACAACTTCATGGTGTGATTTCATTCTTTATTAAAAAACTTTTAAAATGAGTTCAAACAAGACGCACTTATCTCTAAAAACAAAAAAGAGAATAAAAAACATTAACCTTCAATGTTTTTAGTTCTAGGTTTACTGTTAGTTCTAGGATTACACTAGCACTATCGCTAGAACTAACACAAGACCTAGAACTAGAATCATTCGGGTTTAGCCAATTCTAGTTTTAATTGTTATTCAGCGTTTGATTATGGGATATTTTTATTAAACGAAAAGGAGAACTAACACTAGACCCAGAATTAGAAACATTCGATTTCATTTTATGTTTTTAACAATTGTTTAATATAAATTAATAATTATTTATATTACAAGTGGGCTAGAAACATAATTACTGTACGAGTACTGTAATTATGCTCTAACCCACGTGTGATATACAACATTTTATCTACGACTGCTAAAAATTACTTAAAAATCAATTTCTTTAAAAAGGTCTATTTTGCCATTTATAAAAATTGTATTTGAAAATGATTGTTGACAATTTTAAATTAACGTCAGTTTCAATCATCTGGAATAAGTGTTTCGAAATGTAAAAATATAACAGTTAATGTTTATAATAAATAGTATTGTTACTCTTTAAATAGGTAGCACTTTTTCTTTTGTATTGTTGCTCGTTTCAATAAATTAAGTGTGTTCTGTTTGGACCAAAAATGCGTTACGAAACGAAACCAGTGCGGTAATGAAATTCATTACGTAACTCAAATCACCTCAAATGAGTGTGGTAATGATGACTTATCCAAGTAGTCGTAGATAAATATTTTTACTCTAGCAAAATGTGTTTTATCAAAAATAACGTAATTTTTATTAATACGGACCTGATGTCATAAAATTTATGACACGCGCCCGCTCGTGTTATAAAATCGGGCGTGCCCGCTCGAAGGTTAAAGATATAAATCATTTTTTAACTTTGAGAGGACTTTGTGTAAATATGTCAGGAAAAATTTTGATGCATTAAGTAATATTGATTAAGGTCAAGGTACAATCCAAAATATCAAGGACGAACTTGGAGGATATCAATAAAGAAATTTAGAGATCAACAGGGATCGGAGCGGAGCATTGATTGTTCAATTTAGTATTGACTGTAACATCTCCTTGACTTTATCGATTAAAATCATACGATTTCAGACGATATCATAGATTGTTCACCTTAAGTTTAGCCAAGGTGCAGCAATACCTACATATGCTTGTATACATATATACACGTACAGTGTGTTAATTAATTATCATACCCGACGTCATCATTGCAAGTATGCAACCAACATCACAGTGCAATACGCATCATACGCAAATCAAGTATTGCAATACTAATACTGTGATATTGGTTGCATACTTGCAAAGATGACGTCGGGTACGATAATTATTTAACACACTGTACTTGCATAACTATGCACCAAAATTAACTTTGTTTTTAGTCTCTTTCTTGCTTCTGTTGTCTCGTCTTATCTTTTTTCTAATAAAATTCATGAAATACACATATTTAATTAACAAATTATTTAAAATTTTTTTATTTATTTCTTTCTTTGTGATAACGATCTAAAAAAATTCAAAGTAACTGTTTATTGGAAACGTGGACATTATTTTAAATGTCAACTTTAAATTATTTAAAACCCCTACTTAATATCACATTGACCACCGGCACAAACCTCCGGAGGTAATCGTACTACCCGGGTCATTACTGGGGTTGGATACTCAGGGGTTGGTCATTAACTGCCCCCCCAAGCAACCAACGTCCACTAGCAAAAGCAAATCAACAACAAAAAAGAGCCAATAAACGCTAAGATTACAGCGGGCGTCGTATTGCAACCACCACCGGTAGTAATTGTAATCGGACCTCGTCTACTCCGGTTTATTACATTGCGCTCGTTAATAATGCAAAGTCTTTTTTAAAATGTGTAGCGAAAATTTAAAAAAAGATGTTGGATTATATTAAAAGACGATTTGTAGAGAATGCTGGGGGTGAAACCAATTTAGATAGCATAAATATCCCTCCGTGGTAAATCCGGTATTCAATAGACGGATAAATCAAATCGTAAATGCGATTCAACTTTGGGTTTTACATAATCCTCTAGTTTCAGCCCTCACCAGCGGTATCGCACGTGGTTTTGACGTATCATAAAGGGGGTTCATTCTAATTCTTTTTTAACTACCCTTATAACCCGTTATAGCTTAAAACTTATTTAAACATCTGCTCCAAATTCGCTAAAATAACTAAATAATCCTAATAAAAAAATCCATTGCGTATACACCAAGTTGTTTTTTAATTCAAATAATCTGATTCAAACAAACCGTTTATTTAGCTGTATTTTTTTTGTTATTGTTTTTGTTTTCGGTGTTTACGATTAAATAAAATAAATCCGTGCAAAGTATGCATTAAATACGACCAGTTGGCGGAAAAATGCCCTTTTGCCCACAGCCTTTTTGCGAGTTTGAAAATAGTTTCCAATCTCACCCAGTGACATATACATAAATTGTGACCGGTTCTACCTCGTGTATAGTTTACTTTTTTTCGGAGGGGTTTATTATTTATGACATATCACTCGTATTTTTTCGCAAATTCAATCCAAAAACCTGCCACACCGGGTTTTTTTTAATTTTTTTGAAAGCGGAAGAAAAAAAATCGATGGAGGGATTAATCTGTCTACGTTTGATTTATCTTCGAATCCCCGACGATAAAATAAACCCCCTAAAATAAAAGCGAAATAAAAACCAACTGGCATAAAAGATCGAGACGAATAAGAATCAAAAGATACAGATGAAACGAAATTATTAAAAGCCGCGACGGACATCATCATCGTATTTTCACCGGGTGGAACACTATTTTCTACTCGCGTTTTACGGCCGGGTTTTTATTTCCAAGAGATAACTCACCTGCGCCGCGACCCCGTCAAGATACGAAAAGAAGATACGGCCGGACGTAAAAACCGAAAGTGGAAGGACGTTTAACGACGTTTCCTTTCGCCAATAAAACGGACGCTAATGCGTATTGGGTTAGGCTTAAAAGAAATAAAGCAATAAAAGAAAAAGGTAATACCATCCCAAAAACACGTTAAAATGTATCAGAAAACGATAAGATTTTAATAAAAAGTTCCAATCAAAACAAATTTTTTGGTAGGAAAACAATCACGCGTTTTTAATTAACCCTGAGGGTTGGAGGTTGGGGCGAATTCAATGGAAAGGCTGTCGAATTAACCATCCGTGAAATGTAACAAACGATCGAACACCACTTGATCCGACGAAGGGTTGGGGAGGCCATCTCGCTCCGATAGACCGGAAATAGCGACAAAACCGAAAGAACGGCCCCGCAATATTGGTATTACCGTCGCGTCGCGAACCGAACGGGATATAACAAATTTTTTTCCTCTTTCATCTCACGGTTCTTCGACGCCCTCCGCGAATGATATCCCGGTGAATTGGTGGTGCTACGGTGCAGTTTAATCCAAAAGTCGACGTAAAGTCGATTTGCGAGCGATCGAAAGTGCTACGAAATTGCTGAAGCCACCCCTCGAGGTTTACCCCTACACCCTGAGAGCGAGTTTAGTTGATTTTTTTTTGTGTTGGTCTCTACGAAGTTTCAAATCGCGTTTGTAACACCAATTTTGTCGAGTTTGCATGTGAAAAATACCCCCTACGAACCTATAGTTATTTTTGGTTCAGTTTTTTTAAGACAATTTAGAAGTTATAAGATCATGATGAGAAAAACAGACTTCTAGTTAATATTACAGTTATTATAGTTAGTACTAACAATAAGTGGTACTTAATAAGTAATCTTAATTAATTCAAATTTAATACAAATCCAGTACAAACAAAATGGTTTTCTGATGAGATATGCTAGCCTCATTTACTTACGAGGCTTATTAGGGATAATCCTACCCTAGTTTCTTTCCATAAAAATTATCACTACCACAAAGGAATGAAATAGTGAGTATGTACCCAAAGGTGATCATAAGTATACCTAAACGATACAGTTTCGAGAAAACGTTTAATAACACCTTTAAGATCAGAATAACTCATGTATATTCAACAATGAAGATTCCAAAATGGAGAATTCGTATAGAAAACTTAATTTTAAGACTAAAATTAAGAATAGCATTTTTTGTGATCAACCTTAGTTTTTGAGATAATGACATTCGAAGTTTGGTGTCTGAACATATCGAAATGACATGTGTAAGATTAGGATTGAATAACTCAAGAATGAAGAGTGATACGAAAAAACTTTATTCTTCATTTTCGACTTAAAATTAATAATTATAATTAGTTTGAATATATCGGGAATTTCATATAACTCGCAATAGCGGCCAAATGTTCTAGAACCAAACGTTTGCCTATTTCTTTACATGTAAAACTAACTTTGTTAACCGGACACTCTAATAACCGGACGCGGACGGTTTCTCTTGGTTCAAAAAAAGGCGAATTACCCATTTCAGTTCGTTTTAGTGCGAAACTAAATCTTTCTTTTCTGTCGTATTTATTTAGTTTCTGGGCGACTGCGCTTGCTTTTCTGCTCCTTTTCTTTTTATTGTGCAAATAGTGAGTGCTATAAATTTTTGAAATGGCGCCTAGTAAAAACTTCATAGTTTGCGTGAAAAAAATGGAAGTTGTTAATGTTTCGGAAAAGGAACATTTGCCAGTACGGAAGCTCGCCGAAAAATTTAATATCGGAAAAAATCCTACATACATACATACAACTCAAGCCACGGTAATTGATAAGAATAAAAACAATATTCGTCTACAGTGGGAGTCGGGAAGCAATATCGGTCAAAAAAGTGTTTTTTTTAAATGACTTCAAATTGACAACGTGTGTTTTAATTAGTTTTCTCATGCTTAGAAACATTCCATTATCGTGATGTTTAGTGAAGGCCAAAGCTCAAAAAAATTGCACAAAAATTAAATGTTGCTAACTTTCGGGCAACCAATGGTTGGCTGAAAAATTCGGATTTAGCCGCACGTCTCACAAGACGGCTAAACTCGAATGATTCTACTTCTAGGTCTTGTGTTACTTCTAGTGATGGCGCTAGTGTAAAACTAGAACTAACACTAGACTTAGAATTAGAAACATTCGATTTAGCCTCACGTCTCTCAAGACGGCTAAACCCGAATGATTCTAGTTCTAGGTCTTGTGTTAGTTCTAGTTGTAGTTCAATAAAAATATGTAACATAGTGATATCTTAGGTTAACTAGCGCTACCTACCACTGTCACTAGAACTAACATTAGACCTAGAACTAGAAACATTCAGACAATTTGCATTTTATGTGCGACAAAGTAAGTAGGTTCGCCCTGGTTTCTATGGACATATATTTTTGAATATTGCATCTTAAGTGAAATTCACTGTAGTTTTATAACAAAGATGAATGGTATGAAAAAACTATTTTCCAATATCTCTACTGGTTCGTGAGATAGCATTTTTTAAAGTTTACCCTAAAATCATGCTTATTTTCGAGTTATAGTTTTTGCACGTTTAACACGTTCGCTACCGCGCCTTCTGCAGTAATTTTTTCCCGTGTACCATTCGTAGTTTCTTTGATTTCGAGATTCAGGTTTGTGTTATTTATATGTTGGTTTATTGTATTAAAGTAAAGAAATACTTGTAAAGAAATATAAGTTTTTGCTAAATTTTCAACTGAACATACCAAATTTTCTCCGAAGTCTCTATTTTCTTTTTCTAAATACAACATAATGTGCTAGTCAAACCAAAATGAATATTACGGCTAGCCCAAATTATTACAAAACACAATTATTGTGCACTGTGCCAGATTCTGAAGCATGGATCTACGCATAAACCAGGGTTTTTTGGACATATCGGGTAGTTGTATGTGGATTTTTTGTCAATTCTAACTCTGCTATACTGGTGACACCTCTTCATCGCGGATTTGTCTTTCTGTGTGGAGGGGACTGTCTCCAGATAATGGAATTCTGATTGTTGGTCTGTAGTATATCCATTATTGACCTGTAGCATATCCTTCTTCTCTGAACCTCAGGAGGTCAATTTTGGTTGTACCTCTTTCCTTTTTATACAGTGCGTTTCAAAAGTAACGGATAAATTCGATAAAATGATTATAAACAATTTATGAAAAAATCGCTGAAACAGGTCTAAAGATTTAAATTTGTTGCAATTTTTTGGTGTATATTTTAGATTCTTTCAGCCATTTTATGACGTCATCGAAGTTTTTTTTAAATGGAACACGCCATTTTGAATATCGGAATTTGAAAAAGGATTTTTTTCTGAATTATGTACAATAAATATTAATATCAGTTACATAAGAAAATTTTCGAGAAAAATGAATTTAAAGTTTCATTATTTCCCATTCTATTGATATAAAAAAAGTAGCAGTAGCCGTAACCATGGCAACCAAATGTTTTGATTTAACATTTAGTGTCAAAATTCGATGTGAAACAGTTTATTGTACCCATAGAAAAATTTATATGTATTATGTATATAGAAGGTCATCTCCCCACTATTTTTTGGTACAAGCGCTCCCAAGGGGATTGTGAGGGAACTAATTAAGTTAAAGCGCGAAATTTAAATATAGGTATTTCTATACCGGTTTATACCATTACTTTATTTTGAGGAGGTAAAGCGCATTTTCCAAATAAATAGGAAAAAATATTAATTTAAAGTTTTTCCAAGATAATATTCATAATTTTTAACGTATATTGCTCTCATTGGCTGAGAGTGCCAATTTATCTATCGGATAAACTCTATCGGATCAAGAGGTGGTAAAAGTGGCCCTAACTTATTTAAATACTTAACTAAAGAATATAAAACACTAAGCCAAATGAACGTAAGAAAGAAAATTTGCTCAGGTTCCCTTGGCGGACCCTGTACAACGGGGTTATCACACTAAACGACAAAACAAAAATGTGACGTTTGCTTTCACCTCTGAGTTTGACGTGGTTTGACGTTACACATAAATTTTTCTATGGTTTCAAGC
The DNA here is from genome assembly GCF_036711975.1 of Onthophagus taurus. Taxonomy (NCBI): domain Eukaryota; kingdom Metazoa; phylum Arthropoda; class Insecta; order Coleoptera; family Scarabaeidae; genus Onthophagus; species Onthophagus taurus. The sequence goes on along the minus strand of NC_091968.1, from coordinate 1,352,848 downwards.
GCTTTGTTTGTGTAGATAATGCAGATTGCTGCAAATTCAGTCTACAACGTCATCCAGTGGATTGTGAGGGTACTAAATCTCGGTCTACATTTTTATAGTAGTAAGATTGCACACTATGATTGTACCTTATTCGTTGTTATTTCTTGCTATTTGTTGCTATTCATCGCTATTTGTTGTTATTTTTTTATTGTTATTTGATCTTATTGATGTAAGAAAGTAATAATGACGCTACTGAAACTGAAAGAATCGAGACTCTTATGATGATTGGTTTCGGAAGTCCGTGCGCTGTTTAACGAAAATCATCCAAACCGTACTCCAATATCACTATCGACAATAAGTCGAATTGAGAATAAATTTCGCGCACTTGGCCATGTACGAGATAAACCTAAGATCGTCAATAAAGACCGCATTCAAACATCTCCAATATTGCTGCAAATTTAAATACATGTAGAAGCACAATATCAAGATTTCTTAAAAGAAAAAAATATCACCGCTACTAAGTACACTTGGTGCATGAGCTTTCCGATGACGATTTTGATGATTTTGATGCAATTCTGCGAAGCAATGACTCCGGAATTCATTAAAAACATTCTATTATCTGATGAACCAACATTTTGTTTAAATGGCACCGTTCATAAGCAAAACTGCCGTTATTAGGCAGTTGAAGTATCCCCAAAAGGTCACTGTGTGGGCTAGAGTGGTGGAGAACAGAATTATTGGACCGTATTTCTTTATTGGAACAATAGGAGGTGAACAGTATTTGAATGTTCTTCAATTAGAATTAATTCCAAGTTTAATTGCAATTTTTCCAAATGCAGAAGATCCAAATTCACTACATCCCAGAATTTGTTACTAGTTGCATCAAGCCATTACTGCTTTTGTATCTCAAGTACAATAGTAATAATAATTAATTTAAATAAATAATTCAATTCAAATTGAATTTTGACACTTGGAAATGTCAAATCAAAACAATTGGTTGCTATGGTTACGCACTGCTACTGCTATTTACTATATAAAAAGAATGGGAAATAATTAAACTAAATTAATTTTTCTCGAAATTTTTCTTATGTAACCGATATTAATATTTATTGTACATAATTCAGAAAAAAATCCTCATTCAAATTCCGATATAAAAATGGTGTTCCATTTCAAAAAACTGCGATGACGTCATAAATCGTTTAAGGATGGCGGCAAAAATTTAGTTATACACCAAAAAATTTAAATCTTTAGACCCGTTTCAGCGATTTGTTCATATATTGTTTGTAATGATTGTATCGAATTTATCCGTTACTTTTGAAACGCACTGTGTATTATTATGTAACAGGCATTCCACATTGCAATATTTATAAGATGAAAGAACACTTTTCTGTACCATCTTATGGTTTTCCTTGGCGATGAGTAGTATCTCATCATCTAGTCTGATCTGTCTATCACGGATATGTCGGTACTTATTGTAGGCGAGAACACACTCTGGATTTATTACTTGTTTTCTTTTTCTATTTATTGCTTCTATCATTTGGTGTTTATGCATTGTTGATATCCTAGCCACCAATCTCTTGTTCTTCCAGTGTGTAACCTCATTGGACCTTTTCTTTTCTATACAGCTTCTCCTCTCTTAATTTTTTCTTGAAATAATTGTTTTGGATTTCCATTCCTGAATTTTTGCCTTCCTTTTGAACAAATATTTTGCTAGCCGGACACTAGTGTAATAATTATCAAGGTATATTTCATGCCTTTTAACCAAATAGTCTTTTAGTAGCTCCATTACGACTGAAAACGTGTGGGAATGCTCTTGAAGTATATTCATAACAAAATCATCAAATATGGTAAGCTTATACAGCTTTATTCCGTAGTTATGCCTTTTGTTCATAATAAACTGCCTACATTTTAAGCGTCGTCGTAGTTAGAAAAACCAACTGGTGAATGTTTTGAATTATTTTTTCTATGATTTACAAATCCTATTCCTGTACATACATTTTCCGAAAACCGGGTGAAAAGAAAGAGAATTTATACTCCATTGTTTTGACAACTGAGGAAAGTGTATAGTACCAGCTAAAAGACAGAGTCCAATGAATTTAGTTATTTCAGGTGGCGTCACATCTTTCCATTTCCTAGACATTTTTCTTGTATTTTCTGCAACCGGCAGTGACGTTGTTGCACGATTATTTGTTTCAGTTGCAACTTTATGTATTATATCATCGTCAAAGAATAATCTGAAGTAGTCAATAGATTTGGCATTATTGCCCAAATTCAATATAAACGATGGTACCCCGGTGAACGGAATATCTAAGGGATCAGTTCAATCCGACTCATTATCAGACTCAGATTGCAAAGCTGGTGCAGCAGGACGTGTAGAATCATTTGAATTTATTTCATCATCAGTAGAGGGCTCTGAATGCATAGGTTTTTCCTCGGAAGACACGTAGTCTCTATCTATAAGGTCATCGTCACTGGAAATTTCTGATAAATGGTCAACAATGTACTCTAATTTAGCTTCAGTAAGCTTTCTTTTTCGTCGTAATAAACGATTCTTGACAACACAGAATCGTTTATTTGTACAGTTTCAAACAAAGCAGTATTCGTACTTACTCAGGAACTGCAAAATTCTCAGTTACACTCATTGTTCTTACTCAAGAAATACGACTACAATTAACTAAAAACAGCAGTATAGAACAAGAACTGGATGTACTAATAAATGTACATGCAGAGGGTTTTCCCCGTATTCGTATTTCAAACATGAGAAAACACTATCCCCATCATTAATCGACATCTACATACTAAAAACACAACTAAATCGAATTAGCACAGTTTAAATTTTAAACTGTGCTAATTCACATTTAAATGCATTAGCAAATGCGTTCATCACAAAAAACCTCTGCGTCCAGTAGACTGCTCGCCGGTAGCGAACGTGTTAAATCCAAAACTTTTTTTTGGTTGACGAATATAGATAAAGATACAAAACTGGATGAACTTATACAGAAATAGGTAGGAAATTTAATGATAGATACCATTTTTCAATGGATATTAAAATAATATTAAATAAAATCTGAATCCGGCGCCTCCACCATTATTTTATTTTTTATTATTTCGCTGTAAAGAAGAACCTTTTGTACATAATTATTTTAAATTAATTTTCTACTAAATTCATACAAACACTTTTACCCCAACAAACAAATGAGATAAAGTCACAATAAAAAAAGCAACGCTTAGTAATAACTCTTTTTTTTTCTCTACTATATTGTCAAAACCATTTGAAAATCATGAAATATTCGTCCGCTTCACCAGAGCCCTACACATACATGCGGAAATTTTTCAATTGCGGGAAATTCAGTTTCGGTGAAAGCAGGAATTTTTTTTTTTTTAATTTTTTTTGCTCTCCTTTAGACCCCGTTTATCGTTCAATGGGGCATGAATGATGGTGCGGCAATTCAAAAAAAAACGGCTTATATTATTAGTATACACACCCCGTGCGACCCATTATTCACACAACACAACAACATATCCGAATGGTTTTTCGGGACTCGGCCAGATTCGATTTATTTCGAATTTTTTGAATTAGTTTGAAACGTACATTATTGTTGTCACATTATTATTAATAAATTTAAATTAATTAAATTGAAATCACGTATTATTTCAATCCTAATAATAATAATTAATTATCACAATTTTTTTTAATAATTCCCAAATATATTCGGACTTGTTTTATATATCCCCATACTAATAAATATTGACAGTGCTCGAGAATTATTTGAAAACGAACCGTTAATTATCGATTTTCATTTAATACATTATTGGAACTGCCCATTGTTTAAAATTTAAATTCTGATAGAAAAATATATGGTTTCTCTTTATATGTATATGTAATATCTAGATAACCTCATTCGCTTTTGTCCCACCGGATAATACGCTACGTTTGCGTTGTAATTAAGCGGAGTATAAACCGGGAGACCTCGCGGAACACAACACATCAATGTGGCCGCTAATTGGCATAACAATGACTTGATTAGCACGGTAAATATGAAAGGGGGGTTCGTGCGCCTCGTTTTACAATAATTCACTACTACCCTGGTCTATTGTTCAACGTAATTGGGTTTAAATTCGCAAACCGGGACCAATTTTACGACCTCTAAATTTTTTGCGAGACCAAAAAATTTGTTGATAAAAAAATCCTCAAAATATGCTCGGCAAAACAGCGGATTAAAAAGAGGAAAAATCGTGTTTCGCTACGGTGTTTATCTCTTCCAATATCCCGGCTCACGCTAACGACCCGGATCAAGTGGTTTTAATGAAAATCTGGGCGCTGTAATTGGTCGTAAGTTTCGAGCTGGAGTGTCGCACTACTTCTTTATGATATTCTGGAGGGTTAATGGAGGTAGATTTTAACATAAATATAACTGTTGGTTAATGAAAGGTTAACTTTATAGAATCTTTCAACTAAATAAATATCATTACACGTTCCCATATGGAAACCGAGATAAATTGGGTATTCAAATGTACTCAAACACTTAACAAACACATCATCATATTTAATCCACCCCAATTATTTCTAATGATATGCGACTTGTTGGATTTACTTCTTGCATCATCAAGTGAATCTAGTATTAAAACGCAGATAATTAATGCCAGTTTAACTATTCAAACTTCTACACAATATTAATACATTATTGATTGATACAAGTAAGGTTATGCTTACGTTAAATAACAGTCATGTTAGCGTATCAATTTTAAATTAGAAATTAATTAAGAATATTGACAGGTTTTTGTAGAATTTTGTTTTTTTTTTGCAAATGAGGCTCAGCTATGCGATAACCAGTGTTGGATTCACCTTAAAATTAAACATATTTGCTTGTGGCTAAAAATGAATAAATTATTCTAATAACAAAACATTTACCCGCACGCTGAGTTTTTAAGATATAACCTACACTGATGTTCAAAACGTCAAAATAGGGGTTTTTAGATTGTAGTCAAATAGGTTCGAAATAGTCAATGCTGGAACAGAAACGTTTATAGAAAATGTTTTAGGGAATATTATAAAATATTTTCGAATAACAAAACTTTTTTCTGTTACTTTCAGTTTTTGAGATAAAACCTACACTGATGTTCAAAACGTCAAAATTAGGTTTTTCTGATTATAGTTAAATAGGTTCGAAATAGTCAATGCTGAAAGATATACGATTATGGAAAACGTTTTAGGGGATATTACAGAATATTTTCTAATAACAAAACTTTTTCCCCTCACTTTTAGTTTTTGAGATATAACCTACACTGATGTTCAAAACGTCAAAAATAAGTTTTTTAGATTATAGTCAAATAGGTTCGAAATAGTCAATGCTGAAACAGATACGATTATGGACAATGTTTTTGGGGATATTAGAGAATCTTTTCTAATAACGAAACTTTCCCCCCCACTGTTAGTTTTTGAGACATAACCAACGCTGATGTTGAAAACATCAAAATAGTGTTTTTTAGGTTATTGTCAAATAGGTTCTAAATAGTCCATGCTGGAACAGATACGATCATAGAAAATGTTTTTGGGGATATTACAGAATATTTTCTAATAACAAAACTTTTTCCCCCCACTTTTAGTTTTTGAGATATAACCTACACTGATGTTCAAAACATCAAAAATAGGTTTTTTAGATTACAGTCAAATAGGCTCGAAATAGTCAATGCTGGAACAGATACGATTATGGAAAATGTTTTTGGGGATATTAGAGAATATTTTGTAATAACGAAACTTTTTCCCCCCACTGTTAGTTTTTGAGACATAAACAACACTGATGTTGGAAACATCAAAATAGTGTCTTTTAGGTTATTGTCAAATAGGTTCTAAATAGTCCATGGTGGAACAGATACGATCATAGAAAATGTTTTTGGGGGTATTAAAGAATGTTTTCTAATAACGAAACTTTTTCCCCCCACTGTTAGTTTTTGAGACATAACCAACGCTGATGTTGAAAACATCAAAATAGTGTTTTTTAGGTTATTGTCAAATAGGTTCTAAATAGTCCATGCTGGAACAGATACGATCATAGAAAATGTTTTTGGGGATATTACAGAATATTTTCTAATAACAAAACTTTTTCCCCCCACATTTAGTTTTTGAGATATAACCTACACTGATGTTCAAAACGTTAAAATCGTGTTTTTTAGATTATAGTCAAATAGGTTCGAAATAGTCCATGCTGGTACAGAAACGATTATGGAAAATGCTTCTGTGGATATTACAGAACATTTTCTAATAACAAAACTTTTTTCCCCCATTGTTAGTTTTTGAGATATAATCTACACTGATGTTCAAAACGTCAAAATCCCATTTTTTTTACATTATACTCTAATAGGTTAGAAATAGTTAATGGTGGAATAGAAACGATTATGAAAAATGTTTTTGGGGATATTACAGAATATTTTCTAATAACGAAACTTTTTCTCCCCACATTTAGTTTTTGAGATATAACCTACACTGATGTTCAAAACGTTAAAATTGTGTTTTTTAGATTATAGTCAAATAGGTTCGAAATAGTCCATGCTGGTACAGAAACAATTATGGAAAATGCTTTTGTGGATATTACAGAACATTTTCTAATAACAAAACTTTTTTCCCCTATTGTTAGTTTTTGAAATATAACCTACACTAATGTTCAAAACGTCAAAATCCGATTTTTTTTTAGATTATACTCTAATAGGTTCGAAATAGTTAATGGTGGAATAGAAACGATTATGGAAAATGTTTTAGGGGATATTACAGAATATTATCGAATAACAAAACTTTTTTTTTCTAGTTTTAGTTTTCGAGATATAACCTACACTGATGTTCAAAACGTCAAAATACGATTTTTTTAGATTATACTCTTATAGGTGCAAAATAGTTAATGCTGGAACAGAAACGATTATGAAAAATGTTTTTGGGAATATTACAGAATATTTTCTAATAACGAAACTTTTTCTCCCCACTTTTAGTTTTTGAGATATAACCTACACTGATGTTCAAAACGTTAAAATCGGGTTTTTTAGATTATAGTCAAATAGGTTCGAAATAGTCTATGCTGGTACAGAAACTATTATGGAAAATGCTTTTGTGGATATTACAGAACATTTTCTAATAACAAAACTTTTTTCCCCTATTGTTAGTTTTTGAAATATAACCTACACTAATGTTCAAAACGTCAAAATCCGATTTTTTTTTAGATTATACTCTAATAGGTTCGAAATAGTTAATGGTGGAATAGAAACGATTATGGAAAATGTTTTAGGGGATATTACAGAATATTATCGAATAACAAAACTTTTTTTTTCTAGTTTTAGTTTTCGAGATATAACCTACACTGATGTTCAAAACGTCAAAATACGATTTTTTTAGATTATACTCTTATAGGTGCAAAATAGTTAATGCTGGAACAGAAACGATTATGAAAAATGTTTTTGGGAATATTACAGAATATTTTCTAATAACGAAACTTTTTCTCCCCACTTTTAGTTTTTGAGATATAACCTACACTGATGTTCAAAACGTTAAAATCGGGTTTTTTAGATTATAGTCAAATAGGTTCGAAATAGTCTATGCTGGTACAGAAACTATTATGGAAAATGCTTTTGTGGATATTACAGAACATTTTCTAATAACAAAACTTTTTTCCCCTATTGTTAGTTTTTGAAATATAACCTACACTAATGTTCAAAACGTCAAAATCCGATTTTTTTTTAGATTATACTCTAATAGGTTCGAAATAGTTAATGGTGGAATAGAAACGATTATGGAAAATGTTTTAGGGGATATTACAGAATATTATCAAATAACAAAACTTTTTTTTTCTACTTTTAGTTTTCGAGATATAACCTACACTGATGTTCAAAACGTCAAAATCCGATTTTTTTAGATTATACTCTTATAGGTGCAAAATAGTTAATGCTGGAACAGAAACGATTATGAAAAATGTTTTTGGGGATATTACAGAATATTTTGTAATAACGAAACTTTTGCCCCCTCATTTAGTTTTTGAGATATAACCTACACTGATGTTCAAAACGTTAAAAGTGGGTTTTTAGATTATAGTCAAATAGGTTCGAAATAGTCCACGCTGGTACAGAAACAATTATGGAAAATGCTTTTGCGGATATTACAGAACATTTTCTAATAACAAAACTTTTTTCCCCATTGTTAGTTTTTGAGATATAACCTACACTAATGTTCAAAACGTCAAAATCCGATTTTTTTTTAGATTATACTCTAATAGGTTCGAAATAATTAATGCTGGAGCAGAAACGATTATGAAAAATGTTTTTGGGGATATTACAGAATATTTTCTAATAACGAAACTTTTCCCCCCCTCATTTAGTTTTTGAAATATAACCTACACTGATGTTCAAAACGTTAAAATTGGGTTTTTTAGATTATACTCTAATAGGTTCGAAATAGTTAATGATGGAATAGAAACGATTATGGAAAATGTATTTGGGGATATTACAGAATATTTTCTAATAACAAAACTTTTTCCCCCACTTTTAGTTTTTATGCTATAACGTATACTGATGTTCAAAACTTCAAAATCGGGTTTTTTAGATTATAGTCAAATAGTTCTAGTTCTAGTTCTAGTATTAGGTCTAGTTTTGCACTAGTACTATCACTAGAACTAACACTAGACCGAGAACTAAAAACTATCGGATTTAACCGCACGTCTCTTAAGACGGCTAAACCCGAATGATTCTAGTCCTAGGTCTTGTGTTAGTTCTACTGATAGTGCTAGTGTAATATTCGGGTTTACCCGTGCGTCTAAAGACGCACGGCTAAACCCCATACTTTCTAGTTCTAGGTCTAGTGTTAGTTCTAGTTTTAGTTCAATAAAAATACGCAACATATCAATATTTTATGGTAACTAGCGCTACCGTCTTAAAAGAGGTACGCCTAAACGCTGCTGCTAGTGTTTATTTGTTATTTATCGCTAGATAGTTGTATATTTTTGTTGAGGTATAACGGACACTGCGTTGCCCGTATTGTTGCGTTATATCGAGGTTTCACTGTAATGTCAAATTAAATTACTTTGTTCTTTTTTGCAGCTGAGGCGCAGCTATGTGATAACCAATTTTGAATTATTCAAAAACTTCATTTAATAACTTCCCCGTTAAAACGTAAAAGAGCAATTTCATAAAAGTTTAAAAATCAATTTGAAAATGTTGATTGAACGCTTTTGCGGTCGGTTTAATAGTCGATATATAGGTTGGGGAGGGCAAAGTGGTATAAATTCGAAGTCGAACCGATTCGAAATTGGCAGCAGTAGGAGCAACAACAGTAGGTTGCGTCACATTGCGACGTCCGCGTTATTAAAAGCGAACCCGTATCGAGGGCGATAAAACGCCGATATGAACCCCGTCGGTTTGCTGCATATATCGAAAAGGGAGTGCCTCGGACGCGCGACTCTCGTTTTGCTTGTATCGCGTTTTGTTCCCCCTCGAGTCTCAATTTTTTTTTTCATTTTTTTCCATTTTCCCCCTCGTCTTTTCATTTTGAGTGTCAACCGATATTGTAATATTCGCTTCGAAAAGCGCAATATTGCAAATTTCGTGAATTTTTGACGTTCTCAAAAAAATGTTGTCTATAAAATAAAGAAAACTAAAAGTTGATAGATGTGTGTATAGATGAGAAATCAATAGTAATTTCGTCGTACCTCGGAGGAGCCGGATTTGACGACGGAGCAGTTGCGAAGCACGTAGTTGCTTTATGACACCTGTTAGCTGCGAAAGAACGTTCGCCGAGCGGCAATCTACACTTTTACAGCACTTGCAGGGCATATACATCGAGTTGCCGGGAGATTTTTACGTCTTCTTGCTCGCTCCGTAGGGGGAAGCAAAACGTTCCACGCGAAAGCATTTTTCTTTTACCAGTTTCCCTCATCCACCCCTTTTCCCTTAACCATTTTTAGTTCTCTTTATATTGTCTCTTAAACGCGTTTCATAAACATTTGATTTCTTGAATGTTTGTTTTTTTTTAATTTTTAGTATTAATAACGATTTTTTATTAGAGCTTGGGATAAAGCCAATTCAAACTTGATAGAATCTCAGATGCGCTCGTTGAATATATTCCTTGGAATATCAAGGTACGGCATTTGGGTACAAATTTGAAAGCGAAATGAACGTGGAGTGTTTGGGGGCAATTGGAGTCGGACGAAATTTTCCTCCAATTTGACTCTATGACAATCGAAACTGCTTCATCTAGTTGCTTCATATGAATATACCCTAGATTCGAGAGGGAATATTTCCTTCTCGGCGCCTCCACCAAATATCCACGTGGTAATATCAACGTTTTTATTAGATGTAATACGAAATAGTTATTGTTAAAGGCGAAGATGAATTTTGATCTCTAATTTAAAGAGTTTTTTTTGTTCGATATTTATAATCTCCAATTACCAATATTGAAATTACCCGCTGACGATCCAGATGGTAGCCGTTTTTGCCTCAATTTCCTCTTTGGACTTATCCTCGAACAAGTTAATCCCGTCCTCAAACCGTCAATTGCCCTAACTAATGGCCGATCTTTTTCTCGCTATCGAAGAGAAATTTCCAAATTGAATTAAACTCAAGCCCCCCCGCAAGACTAACCGCTAAGGGTAATTAACGTTCGGTTCGCAAATTGTATTAATTAAGCCAAAGAGTTTCTTTTTTTACACTCAATTTTCCCTTTTTTTTTATTTTTTTTTCCTGGTGTCTTCCGACGTTGGCTGCCAGATTGCACACACTCCGCTAATTAAATTTCGGGTTGGTGGATTGGGTGGGAAAAGAGAAAAGCGTAGGGAGACGAGGATCCTTTACGCCTTTGTGTTTTCAAAAGGGTTTCAATGAGAGCCGTCCGTTTTCAACGTAGCCACCGCGCAATTAGGCGAGTAATTGAAGAATAATACACCGAAGGAATGAATTTTAGGGGCGATGATGATGATAACGTTTTTAATGACGACCATGACAAGGAGCTGTCGATTTTGATGAAGCCGTTAAAAGGCTTATTGATCCCCAAGCCGACATAATACCCCACTAATGGACAGACCTAAAGTTTCGTGATTGAGTTAACTAACCCATATTCCCATCTACCAGTAGTATTAACGGTATATATAGATATACAAAGATATTTTAGGTTACGAACAAGGAACATTTCATTTCCCCTTGACAGCAACTAAATAAAGTCAAGCCAAGACGAGCCAAGTCAACTCAACTCAATTCAGCTCAACACAAGTCAGAAGAGATAAGTGAAATGGATAGAGATATTGAAATTTTTTCGTCTAAATAAACAGAACGTTCCCCGGATAGATCCGGAACGTATTTTCTTTCGATATAATGGATTACACACGCCCAACTGGTCTCCCTCGGATATATCCCATTATTCCGCTTTTCAATATTCAATTTTTCAATATAAGAAGAGATGAGATCTGGCGACGTCTAATATCGTCCTCGGTAGCCGAGCTGAATATCGTCCGTTTGATGTTTAAGAGTCGGCGAAGAGAAGGGAAGCGAAGGGCGTTAAAACGCGATGTGAGGTCCGGTTTTCCGAACTGACCCGCGGAGGTCTATTAAAACCCTTTGTACGACAAAGAGCGTTTGAATTTCAAACTGCGAAACATCGGGTTAACGACCACCACCTACGCGAAATACGAACCTAAAGGCAAAAATTCTAAACCTCCTTTGAATGTTACACATCATAGAGTTAGTGAGCTGTTTGAAAAAAAATAAATAAATAACAAAATAAAAATAAGTGGAATCGGGTTAAAGATTGATTTTCGTATTTAAAGTTAAAATTTTACTTTAGTTTCTTTTTGCACACCCCCATTCTTCGTTTCTTTTCCACTTTCACACCCAAACTACCTTTTTCGCTCCACCGAACTCACTTGTACTCTTTTGTACGCATCAAGATTATCTTCTTAGGTATGCAGTTCCTCATTACTCCTGCCTATGTCTTTTTGATAAGATAATTTCCTCATTTTGCTCTCAGAAACATTACTCTCTTCTCATTTTCTAATTCATTAGTTTTGTTTAATATTTTCTTTCCTAATGTATATCCCACGGTAAAAAGACAATAGCTATAATACCAGCAATATTATCTTAAATCAAGACCACATCTTCACCCCTTTCTCGCTCCATACTCACCGTGTGTCTGCCATTTTTCGACTAATGACGCACAAGATTGTGGTGCCTGCTAATCTCTTATATGCACATGTCAGTTGATTTACAGTCGTTGTGGTGACACGTGTTTTTGTTTGATATAAAATCTCTGTTTATGGTACAGGTGTGCCCCTGGATTGGGTTGGGTTCGGTTATGTTTACTTATTATTATATTACATTTTATACAGGGTGATTTATTAGCTCAGCATCAAACTTTGACATATGATAGCTAATCCAATTACCAAAAAAAATGATAATGAACATATGTTTTATTTCAATTATTTACGAAATTATAACACTTTAAAGTTTTCTGCAGTGAATTTATTAATAGTCAGTAAAATCAAACATTCAACAAAAACAAAGTTGTCATTGTAATATGTATGTCAGTTTGCTCTAAGGTTTAATTATTACATACAAGAACAAACTCAAAATGTAGTATAGCACTGAAGAGTATGCTGATATAATTTTCGTGTATGATTTTTGCAATGGAAATGCTCGACAATCAGTACGAGAATATCAAGAAAGATTTTCACAGCGTCATTTGTCATATTATTCAGTTTTTAGCGATTATTTCAGAAGACTTCGAGAAACAGGCAATCCTGCTCCAGCAAAAGCTATTCGACCGCCTGTAGTTAATGTAAAGGTCGAAGAAGCTATGATTAATGCTGTCATTGATAATCCTTCCATCAGCACTCGAAGAATGTTGAAGCTCTACAGACAGGAGATAATCAGCAACGGTTAACATTTTGTGAATAGTTAGTGCAGCAACATGCCCAAAATAATGGCTTCATTTCAAATGTTCTCTGGACAGATGAATCATGTTTTACACGAGATGGTATAAATAACTACCATAATGAACATATCTGGGCATTATAAAATCCGCATGCGATTAGACTAAGAAAATTTCAACAACGTTTCAGCATCAACGTTTGGGGTGGAATATTTAACAACAATTTACTAGGTTTGCTTGTACTTGATGGACGTTTGAACGCTGTAAATTACAGATTTTTTTAAAACAATACAATTTTTGATTTACTTGAAAATATACCTCATCGTGGAAGAGTAGTTGTCGAGTGGTTAAACCAATATTTTCTAAACAAGTGAATTGGTAATAATGGTCCATTTACTTGGCCATCTAGATTCCCCGACCTTAATCCATTGGATTTCTACTTATGGGGTCAAATGAAACAAAATGTGTATCAAGTAGAAATGAACACAAGAGAACAGTTATTAAACAGAATACAAATGGCAGCTATTGAAATAAGAAATTCGGCTGAAGAACTCTTTAATTCGTCGTTGTGAAGCATGTATTCTAGCAGAAGGAGTCTATTTTGAACAATATTTGTAATATTTATGTGTTTTAAAAAAATCTGGCAGTTAATTATGATATAAAAATTAAAACTTTAAAGTGTTATAATTTCGTAAATAATTGAAATAGGACATACGTTCATTAACATTTTTTTTGTAATTGGATTAGCTATCATATGTCAAAGTTTGATGGTGAGCTAATAAATCACCCTGTATAGTTAAAGTGTTTTTAGCGGTCTTCTAGCTCTTCTAAACCACTTACTCAAAAAGAAATTGAGGAGTTCATTGAAAATTTGTCTGTTTTAGAAGAAGCAGCAATGTAGTAGAACGTGAAAATATAGAACAAGAAATAGGAATACGAAATAATAAAGAACATTTTGTAAATGATAATGACGTACAGAAAAATTTGCAAATTGAAGATGTACCGACTAAATGGCGAGTAAAAAACGAGTTCAAGTGGATGTTATTTTACGGCCAGTGATGGTTGGCTTTTTGAAAATCACCGAGGAGAAATTATCAGCCAACCCAGATGCAGTAGACCCTTTTAAAGAGGATCTAAAACGTATTCTAAAACGGTTCAAGAGCATGACCTAAAGCGGTATCTGATTTATAATGCTGATAAGACAGGATTGTATTGACGCTTATTGCCTGCGCTTATGCTTCATTAGCAGAAAAAACTGCTCCTGGATTAAAAATTTCGAAGCAACGACTAACGTTTATAGGTTGTGTAAATGCTTCAGGCTGAAACTCCTAGTGATAGGAAAATCAAAAAATCTCTTTAAGGAATGTGTTTTTCAATATTTTGTACCTGAACTAGAGTTAAAATTATCTGCCATTTTGTGTATTTCAAAATTATATTACACAATTCGTAGGTGAGATGTTTTCTGTGCGCTCAGGAGTTACCTCAGAAAGCAATTCTCTTTGTGGATAACGCGCCGTCCCATCCACCAGCAACAGAACTGAAGACTAAAACGACTTTAATACAACCGTTGGACCAAAATATTTCAAGGCTCACCAATCTGTACTATAGAAACAATTTGCTCAGTTCTGTTGTATCAACGGAAGAAGGAATAGCTGCAGCACCCACAATCAGTAAGATTTCACTAAAAGATGTAATCGTACATTTGGACTTGGAGAAACATTTTCTCAGATTGTAATCAACATTACATTACATTAAATTACATAGAATACATATCGGGTAGGCTGACCAACCAACCCTGCACCGCGACCCTAAGGATCTATTGTACCCCGATAGATATCGTTATCAAATTTCACCGTGCAGTCCAATGTTCTTAACGAACATTAATACCTTGCTCGGCGAAAGATCATTCAGATCTTTTGAGGAGATAAACTGCGACCCAAAAATCGAGAATCTTATACGGTTAACGGCAGGGCAGTGGCATAAAACATGCTCAACCGTCTCTGCTTCCTCCGCACATAGTCGGCATTCAACATCGTCGGCTAAACCCAACAAGTTGAGGTGTGCTTTTAATCGGCAGTGCCCAGTAAAAACACCCATTAGAACTTTTATGCTACTACGGGCAAGTCCTAAAATATTCCAGGGATTGACAGTGGCTATGTTAATAAACACCTTAGCATATCTCATTCCAGGAGAACTGGTCCACAGCAGGCGAAATCTCTCTTCAGCCCTCAGTCCAATCCTATATTTGGCCATCGCAAATGATACACCAACTGCTGGTTCCGGTCCCACAAACGCTTTAGCGCTGCCCTCTCGTGCTAGCTAATCTGCCGCTTCATTGCCAGCAACCCCAGAGTGACCCGGGACCCAGATAAGAGAGACTCTGTTATCACAACTCAGTGTGTTTAATGTTCTCTTACAATCATTAACCAGAGCCGACACCGTTTTCACGGCTTGCAGCGCCTGGAGAGCGACTTGACTGTCTGAGAAAAGTCGTACTGTCATGTTCTTCACCCCTCTTTCAAGAAGGATTTTAGCACCCATGTCAATAGCAAATACTTCCGCCTGGAATACAGTACAGTACGTACCCAGGCTGTAGGCTTGCTTAATTCGAGGTGTCTGGCAGTATACTCCTGCTCCTACCCCTTCAGGCGTTTTTGATCCATCTGTGTACAAGCAAATGTCTGCCCGAACCAGAGAATTTTCATTTTCGATCCAGGACTGCCGCTCAGGCAGTACAATCTGGTATCGAGCATTAATCACTGATAGTGATACCGCCAAATCTGACGGCATTGATAGCACAATATCACTGCTTATAATGTCTTCCGCAGCCCATTGGTAGAACATGTCGGAACAGTTTTGAGCATATTGCTTAAATCTGTAAATGGTTGTTCTACACCACTTTCTCTATATGCAAATGCAGAGGAGATAGGCCAAGCAGAACCTCCATTGCTAGAGTTGGCGTTGTGCCTATCGCACCAGAGATTGCCAATCCAGCTACTCGTTGAATTCGTGAAAGTTTACTGATAACTGAAGTCTGTCGGACTTTCCTATACCAGCCTGCTGCTCCATATGTGCTCATAGGCCTAACCACAGTCACATAGAGCCAGTACAGTCTTTCAGGGGTAAGACCCCAATTTTTTCCACAAAGACTGCGACAAGTCCACAAGGATAGTTTAGCTTTGTGCAAAACTCCCTGCAAATGTCCATTCCATGACAGGGTTTTGTCTAGGATTACTCCTAGATATTTGACTTCCTTTGAGAAAGGAATTTCTTCACCTTGGATAGTTGGGCGAATTAGTCCATCCAACTTTCGCTTCCTGGTGAAGGGCACAACAATTGTCTTTTGCGGGTTTATTGAGAGGTTCTCTCCCTTACACCAAGCGCAAATGGTATCTAGGGTCACCTGGAGGACTTTAGATATCCTCGGCTAACAGGTTCCTTTGACCATAACGACAATGTTATCAGCATAAGCTTGTATTTCCACACCAACGGCTTCGACTATCGCAATCAGATCGTCAACTAGGAGGGACCAAAGCAGGGGAGATAACACCCCTCCCTGTGGGCAGCCACCTCCCGGCCTGAAGCGTATCGTATCACCGTGGAGTGAAGTAGAAACTATTCTGCTATCTAGCATATTGCGGATTCAACCCGCTGGAGCTGCTCAAGAGCAGCTCTTTCAAGAGATTGTGGTATTGCGTTGTTGAACGCTCCCTCTATATTGTAATCAACATAGTGAGGATGCAGACGGAGATAACATTCCGCTAAGTGTATTAAGGGAAAAATTAAGATGTGATAAAAATTTGGTCCTTGATGCTACTAGGGATACAATAAATTTACTACAGGAAGTAGTTCCAATAAGTTAATGCATAAGTGGTTTTAGAAGTCGATAGCAAAATCATAAACTGCATATTTTAGGGTGACTACACTGCTGCGATGTGGAACATGTGGACAAGGATGAAGCAGCAGATGTTGTGGAAATGTCTTCTTCAGATAAAGATGAAAACGAATGCACTGAAAAAAAATTTGCCGTTCCGATGCAATTAAAGCATTTAATGTTGCAATTCAAGGAAAAGCAGTTATGGCAACAATTGCTTAAAAAAATATTCAGAAAAAAATTACAGATTTTTTTAAGTCTTAGAAATGTTCATGAATAACTGATTTAGGTTTAAGTAATAAACTTAATTTATTTAATTACACCCTCCTTTTTATGAACACCCTCGATAATATGACCCACTGTATTTTTTTGTGCACACTATCGCGAGTGTACTGTACATTTACCAGAAAAATGTATTTGAAAAAGCTGGTCATAGATCTTATAACACCGCTTATGAAACAACGCCTACAAATACCTACTTTATCCGCAGAATTCCGAGCCGTTATTGAGAGAATATTAAACTTGAAGCCAGAACCCGGTATTGCAATACCTAAACTACCATCGCCTCGCAGATGTTTATTCTGTCGCAGAAGAAAAGATCGCAAATCGCGGATTTTATATAAAAAGTGGAATAAGTTCATATGTTTAGAGCATCAAACCAAAGTGTGCTCTGAGTGCTCGAAGTGACTCAAAATTGATTATATTAGTTTACTTAGAGCCTTAATTTGTCTCGAGATATGTTTTTGTCCAGAATAAAAGCTAAAACTTTATTTTCTATGACTTTTTCATTGGGGTACATCTGCATTCCAGGGTAGTAAAAATAAATATCTTTTATGGGTTAAATAAATTTTCCTAGGATAGTGCTTCAAGTCGTCTCTCCTACATATCATTTCAATTTGTAACATATCAAATGTACAAATCATTTTTATCTACCCTCAAACACGTTCGCTGCCCATCTCACTTCAATGATTTCAATGTAATCTTATGATTCATATCTTTCATTTCTTGTCTCTTGACACCCCTTGATTCATTCAAGTATTACTTTCGTGAGTGATCAGCATCAAGAATCACTATAATACCCATTTAATTGATAGAAAGTTTAATTGATAAGTAGAGTTTCTGTTAAGAATAAGTAACGATTATAAAATCAGATAATTCCCAATTAAAACGGAAGATTCACGAAATCTTTATTAATTAGATTGAAAAATATCGAAGTTCTTAAAAAAAATTGGTAGAATCATCCGAGAATTGAGAAGGGGACGAGTATTTTTCCATCAGCACACTTCAGGAATTTCATTACAAGCACCGGGGCTTTGCACGGCAGCTTTCGGGGAATTATTTCCGGGCAGAATTGGTATTCATGGAATTTTTTCGTCCGCCGAAAAAAACCCCGGTAATTGTTTGTTTCTAACTTCGACCCCGCGGCAACGATAGATTTCCAATTTCTTCCGGCCCGTTTGTTGAAAGCTTCGGGATTAATCCTAACCGTCCCCTGCATATTTTCATTGTTATCTCGGGGCAAATAACAGTGCAAAACGATGCTAATCCCGCGGTGGAAAACGGAGGGTTAATAGTAAACCCACGAAATCCCACCCCATCTATATTAACTGGGAGGACTCTAGTGGATTTATTAACAGAATTTAACGGGGCTAATTAAATGCGGCGACGCGCCGCTTTTTGGGGGGTTACAATACGTTAATATCATCCCTCGGCGTTAATTAATTAAATTCCCACCAATTTACCCATTATTACAGATAACCGATTTTATAATTGAAATGCAGTACGAGAAATGAAAAAAAATGGGGATTATTATGTGGTGATTTAGCTACCCATCCTTTAATTATAAATACAATTCGGGGGCTAAAACCCCTAATTTAAATGGGTTTCGAATATTCCATATTTATTTACGACATCCAAAAACGATTAATAAACTCACTCACCCCCCTCGTGGAAAAATGGGGCAGGTTCGCGTGTTTTACCCGAATTATTCACAAGCGACGCGAGATTTTCAAACCACCAGACACAAAACGGAGGAATAAAACGCTACCAGTACATTTCCCCAGCGCGATTTATGTTTACTTAAAAAGTTTTCTTCAATATATCAAAAAAATAAAAATATCATCCCTTATTTTTATTTATAATTAATTTTATTAATTTATTTATTAACTTACCTAAAAGTAAATCAGCTGATGTCGTCAAAAAGGTAATAACAATGCCCAAGATTCCAAATAAAATTTCGTTTGTGACCAACATTTTTTTTTGTTTTTCATAAACTTTGTGTAACTTTACGTGAAAAATTTTCTCTCTCAACTTGTTAAGCTACCGATACCGACCGAGCGCACATGTCGACTGAAACGACGACGCCGTAACGACGTTGGACGTCGCGACGCCGCCGTTCAGAAGCGCAAGCGCTGCCCCAGTTTGTTTCGACTTTGGTTGTGATTTCCTTCTTCGCCTTGGTTTTCGAAGAGAAGTAGGAGGGGCGTCTCGTTAATTGTCGCTGTAAATCATCTTTTCGTCTCGCGTCGAGGGAAGGGGAGGTGTGCCACTGACTTTTCCAATGCGTTTTTACAAAAGGAAAACGAGGAATTGTGTACCGAGGGATTTTCCCCTAGAAATAAGAAATTGAGAGGAAATAAAATTTATTGAGCTTAGAAGTTAGACGATATCATGGTTGTAGAAGGGGAAGATTCAATCGGTTATTTTGATTTATTGTTATGTTAGGGGGTGGTGAAAGAATTGATTTTCTTATATTTTTTTTGTAACAACTTTTTAATTATGTTTATTCCAATAATTTAAGTATAACCCTTTCAAAACAGAATATAACAGAACAAATACGAACCGGTATGGAACGTCCAATTTCAATTCAATTTTTTTACACGGCGCTTGGCAAAACACAAAGGCAATATGATTTAAATTGAAAATATCGTCGGCCAGATCAGCCATCAGCATAATTCGATTCGCCGTACGCATATTGGACGCCCTTTTCCCCCCATCCCGTTTCGGCGCGTCCGTCAGCGTATATTCATATTTTATGTGTAAAATATTCATACCAATATACGCGCACCAATGCATAATCCTCCCCCACAACAATAACGCGACCGACCCTCCGTTTTCGAGCACAAAGCGGTCTATACTACAAGGCGCGGGCCCTTGTCGGACAGGGTAACGTTATATTACCCCCTTCGCTACAATCTTTTACTTTGCCGAGGGGTGCGCGCTTGAGGAAGGATGGTAATCTTATTCGCTTGTACGACGAGATGGTTGTATACGACAATTTGTGTCGTATTTTATATCGTTTTCAACGTTATTACGGGGTAACACAACCAATTGAGTCATTCTAATCTAGATGTTGTTCAAGTAAGATTAGGTTGGGTACAAATTTTAAGACATAACTCTTTGAAAATTTTTGTATTACATTATAGATAGATATAAACCCACTAAAAACAATTTTGCTTTGCTGGAAAACCTTTGTATTTATCATAATCTACCTAGTCGAACTGGATCTTGCAACATTATTTTTGCATACTTTATTGTTCGAAGTTGTTATCATCGTCGACATTTATATCATGCAATTATTGTAACTTTGCAGTCTAAATCTTCATTTACGTTGTAATAAACGGTCATTAATTTTTTAGACCTTTCAAAACTTGGTTTATTGCGTAGAGGGGTATGTAGGAGTGAACCAAGTTGAGCAGCCGATACAGGAATTAACAACAGCTTGATTTCCAATTTAGAAAGCACTAGATGGTGTACCTTTACTGTGTTCCAAAACACAAGCGGTTTAAAAATTTCCTTTTCCAAAAGAATTTGGAAAATACCTACTTTGACATTGTCTAAAATCATCTAAATTCTCTGGTCCATCAGTATTCAAATTCTTTAATAAAAATAGATTAATGCGGAAGATACGGAACACCTGTATATTAAGACTCACATCTTTTCTTTTGTTAAGTTCGTCTCGAAATTGCTCTTGATATTCTTCAGGAAATTCCAAGTTGAACCGTTCTTTGGCGGAATCCGCAGTAGAGCGGTTGCATTTTGGCAAGTGTTAATTAATTTGCAGATGGGATCTACAGGGTGCGGCAAAACTCCCTCCCTAATTTGAAAGTTGAATAAAAAACAGATGGTACAAATTAACGAAACTGTATTAACATGAATGGAATTTACAGAGTGGGAAGTTACGTTATTATGTTTTACAAGTTTCTCTTGTCTTTTCTTTCGTTATCAATGCATTGCCGAAGGCGAGTTCGGAAGTTCGCCATTACTCTAATCAACATTTCTTGAGGAATACGAGCAATCTCTTCTTGAATCGTTTGTTGTAGGGCTGGCAGAGTCCTCGGACGATATTTGTAAACTTCAGCCTTAAGAAACTTCCATACAAAAAAAATCACAGGGAGTAAGGTTTGGAGATCGTACTGGCCAGTGGATGTCACTGCGCAAAAACATCAAGTATTCTGGGAACAGCTGCCTTAGTTCTTGAAGAGATCTCCTGCTTGTGTGAGTAGTGGCCCCGTCCTGCTGAAGCCACACATCCTGTTGAAAATCTGTATCGCATTGAATAGTGTAGCCATAAAAGTTTGAAGCATTTGAATGTATTGATCCGAGTTAATGATGATCCCGACACTGTTAATCACTCACCACACGCTAACACGTCTATTATGCAGAGGCTTTTCATGGAGTTCCTGAGGGTTTTGTGCACTCCAATAACGGTAACTTTCGAACACGCATTCGGCAATGCATTGATAACGAAGGAAAACACTTGAGCGATATACTGTTCAAAAAAAGAAACAGTTTCGTTAATTTGTACCATCTGTTTTTTATTCAACCTTTAAATTAGGCAGGCAGATTTGCCGCACCCTGTAGTAGTTGCATATAGTAGCTTCTAACGTTTTCTATGAATTCTTCGTTGTATAAATTTGATACAGATTTTTACATCGGCAGCAACAGCGTTCATATAGGAGAGATTTAAAAATGAAACATGAGCATCTGTATAGGAGGACCAACGAGTATCGCAAGGTAATTTCATCTTATGACCAACTTTTTCAATATTTTTTTTTTCCAGATCATCATTTTTGAACTTCCGTAAAATGTTTATAACCTTATCTGTTAGAATTTTATCGACTAAACTTTTTGCAAGTAAGTAAGCTGTATGACTGCTGTGCCAGACAATATGTTTTAAGATACCACCCATTTTTACCATTACAGAGGCATTATCTGATACAATGGCATATACTTCCGCGTTGAAAATTTCTTTGGTTAATTTGATGGCAGAAATTACTATTTCCGAAAGTTTCTCACTTGTTTCCGGTTCCCCTGATAAATCCCACACACAAACAACCGTGTTTGTATTACTGGACGTATTTTCCATCCATCACTAATTATAGAAGATACACTTGTAACAAATTTAGAAGCTGCAGTTATACTCTGTTTGTAAATATTGTCCAGCAAAGTTGTAGATAAAGTTTTTCTAGAAGGGAGTCTATAAGCGGGTCGTAACTTCTTTACAAAACTTTTAAAACGATGCGACTCAACAACACTAAATGAAAGATTGCAACCAAAAATAAACTTTGCAAACAATTATTTAATTCTATTTCTTCATGAGTATCCAGAGTGTCAACAAAATTCGTAATAGCTGCATTACCTTTAGTTTTTCTTGTATGTAAAGTATTCTTGAAATATTTTGGTGTCACCACGACTGCAACGTGGTAGCTAAGGAAGTTGGATTTTTATGTAAAGAAATAGCAGTTTCTTCACTACATGAAGTAATACTTGGTAGTGAAATACTGCTGAGCACGCTTTCGTTAGAATTAGGAACTTCATTAACTAAATTTAGTTGTCCATCACCCGCAATTAAGAATTCTAACATCTGGCAGTCACTATTTTCTGCATTATCAGGATTACTGACTTCATAATCAAACATGTTAGTTAAATTTGCAGAATTGTTGACAGAATCTGTTGTAAACATTCCAGCGATGGTTGATTTTCTAGTGTGTACATTCACATAGCATTGGGAATTGAAACAGCTAAACTCAGGATATATTTCGGAAAGTCTACTTATTTCCAGTAGGATACTAACCTGTGCGATTTCAATCGAGCGACTGATGTACAATTTGTTAACAATTTACTACAAATTCCACACTTCGCGAAATATGTATGCCTGTTATCCTTGATTAGCATAAAATCTAATTCCTCCAATACTTTACTTTTTTTACGTCCAACCATATCGAATATTATGTATTTTACTCTCTACACTCACTTCATAACTTAAGAACTAGCTTAACTCTAAGACTCTAAAGACTGTTAAGACAGGAAACAACGAACGGCATTCGCAATAGCGGCAGATAAAAACATAACCTGACATAAACTTACATATATAAATGTAAATAATGTAATGTATAAATGTAAATAATCAAAATCTACGCGTAGAGCGTCTCTCACTTAATGGATCGAATGGATTGATATCTAAAGACTTGTCCAGTATGAAGTTATGAAACATTTTGGGTTTGGTGTGAGTTTAGGGCATTTCTAGCTGGCTAACTATTTTGGATAACACTTGAGTATCAATTTGTTTGTCCACAGAAGTAGAAATGAAATCATAAAATTAGATGCACGCCATTATAAAGTGGAGTCTTTAAGGTTTAATTTAAACTAAAAATCATTTATTATTATCAGTAAATAAGGCAGATTACATCCATTGTTGTGACAACCTGCCCGCAAACTACGACACACCATTTTCCACGCCCAGCTATTGTTATGGTCTATGCGTTTGCTGTGTATTTTTAAAGGTTATATCCTAGATATATTCATATTATTTTTGAAGTTTTATGTTTTTAGACGTATTAATGTCTATCATATAACCTCTAAAAACACAGATAGTTACCAGGCGTGGCAAATAATGTGACGTAGAGTGCGGGCAACCAACCCGTAGTGGACTACAAAAATACAATGTATGTAGCAGTCCTGTTAAATTATACTGTCTTTGAGGCAGATATGATTTTTTGAAAAATCTTATCGTTTTTTATGGAGTATGGGTAAATATAAAAACAGATGATTCAGTTTAAAATTTTTTCTGTAAAAGTAGAGATGAAATTATAAATTTTCTTAAACACCATTATAAAGTAGTGACTTTAATCATCTATTGGTAGACGTTTACCGTACAGATGAGGATGACTCTGCCAGAAACAAGATAATTGTTGGACACTTACTGTTTGAGATGTGCAGTTTTAGTACAGTAAGATGGGGCTACTTGGCCACCCCGGGGCTACATGGACACAACGTATATGTGTTCAATCCTGTGTCAAGAAAGCGAGATTAAGTCACTGATTAAAAGTGGTGTTAAATAAATTACAAAGTGGAAGGACTTGGAAAAGGCTATGGATGCAGTTCGGAAGGGGATGTCAAGGAAAAAGGCCGCAGAAACGTTCAAAGTGTTGGACATCCGACTGTTTTAAGCAAGTCTGAGGAGCTGTTGATTTCTGAAACTTTGGCTGTTGTTGCGAATTGGGGGTTCCTCTTGACAAAGGTTGATATTCGAAATGTGGTGAAAAAATACCTAGATAAATAAGTGAAACACTTGTAAGAAGAAATAAATACAGTTTTGTTAAAATTTATTTAATATTTTTTATCCACAATCATCTTATAATTGAACTTTTATCCACAATTATGAACCGTATAAAGTACCACTTTATCCACTAGTGGAATAAAGTTATTTTATTCCACTAGTGGAATAATGAAAAATACAATCTTGAATCAATCACATCCTATTTATTATTTATATTAACATTAACATTAAATTTATATTAACAGACATTTCATTCTTTGATTTAAATAAATAAAATATTGTTATTAAACACAAAAAAAAACACCAGAAACAAAAACGTAACCTAATCTCGCTTTCTTGACACAGGATTTTTCTCACATTGTTATTAAACACCTCCCAATGTTTTTTTAGTTAATTGCAATGATTTTTGAGGTGACAGCCGCTGTCAGAGTGAAATGTCAAGTCATTTTTTGATAACATCAGATGAAATTTTGGCGATTCTAAATGAGTGTGATTGTGGATAAAACGTTGTATTGCATGCGTGTTTAAGAAAATTAAACGCTCGAGCTTCGCTCTCGCGTTTAAACATTCTTGCGTAAATAAAATGCTGTCTAAAACACATACACAATAAATAACTACATATTAATGTTTAATTCAATAAAAAATGTGTCTTTTACATAAAAATACATTCCTTAATGCTTCAATTACAGTTTCAGGGGAACTTGACCATCTGACATGCAAAGTAAGAGATTGTCCCTAAAACGAAGATTAGTGTTAAAGAAGCTCCAACAACGGGCTATTCGGACATCACTTTTTTATATATTTTTTGTTGTTTGTATAAGGTATTTTCAACGTTTTATGTTAGCTATATAATCCTGAAGGTTAGGTTGGTATGATGAACAAGTTTCTGTTGCCTTAAGTTTATTTCTTCACTTTTAATCTTGAAAAATGCGCAAAAAACGTGTCCAAGTAACCCCATATTACGGTAAACATTTTCTCCTTTATTTTTTATAAACGACTTAATGACAAAAAGACTTTTCTCACTTATTCTTCCGAATAACGTATCAATTTCTCAATAATATGAACCATGTCGATCTCGTGGAGAACCTATCAAGATACACAAATCGTGTTAACAAGTGTTATAAGATATAATAACAAAATGCAAGAATTGATTTCCCATAATCCGGATGAAATGCAGAATGTTTCGTCGGAGCCGGAAACCTCGGTAAATGTGCCTTTGGGGGACCTGGTTATTCCGTCTTTACGCCCCAACCATTCCACAACGGCGATTTTCTGGCAATTGGGTCGTAACTGCGATCTAAGGACTATTACTTTAATATCGAGTCGATAGCGCACGTTTGGAAATCACCTTCATGATTAGAGTCAGTTTCAACTGTACAATTTTTATTTAATTTCATTCTTTTTAGATCTAGAGCAGAACCATAATTCGTAATTATTGCGTTTGTTAATTTTTATGTTTATTACGGGTGCAAAGGGGTTTGGGGCGTCCCGTTCCGCGATAAATTTTAGTGCCTCCGGTCGCAAATGCGCGCCAGGGTTGGGGTTGGGTTCGGGATTTATTGCCGGCCAACTCCGCGACATGCGAACGCGCCCGCTCTCGCCAGCCTGAAACGCTGAAAATTGCGCTCCTAACTCTTCGCCCTGTTTAACATATCAATAACGGTGCTGCGACACGGCCCCGGCTTTGTCGCGCCTCCGACACGACGATTGAAATCGGTTTTTACGCGCGTCCACTGCCTAACGATTTTACCCTTTGTGGTCGCACCCTGGATAATTGACACGGTGCCACAACGGTCTGTTTCGTTTTGATCCCCCCTTTTCAAACGAAACGGTTTAACCGTGCTGGTAATCCAAACCGGATGTAAATTAATCATGAATTTGTCAAAATATAAAGGAGTGTATTGTGTTATTGTGATTTTATGCAAGATAAGTTTATTAAAAATTGCTTTTTTTAATAGAAATGACTTAAATAACCTATGCGAAGTTAGCCCTCAATTTTTCTAGCCCCCAATTAGATAGGATTTTGATTATAACAAGAGAACCAGTCAACCGATTTCGATAAACAATGTCTCATTCGTAAGCTCAATCCTTGGCCAATACGAAAGTGGATTCGAAATCTCTCTCGAATTCCGCTAAAATGCCAAAATAATGCGAAGGTACACGAAAATACCACAAAAATGACCTTTTTAAAGTGGTGATAACTCGTAAACGATGTACCCGATGATCAAGATCTATACGTCATTCGATTCGTCATAGTTTCTTCTATCGAAATCAAAAAATGCCCGATTTCAATTCTCTCACGTTAACCTTGTACAGCCCACGGAATGACACCGTGTTCGGCTCGTTGTTTACGCACTTATAAACGACCGTTAAAGTCTAGCCCCCAATATAAAAAAATTAATTTAAACTAAATCGACTATAATAAGAGAACGGTTTGGCGGATTTTAATGTTTTATATGTCAATCGATAGCTTTCGCCTGGCTGAATGCAGTTGTCGAAATGCCCGATTCGACGTATTTAAGAATTTTGATTAAAACACAAAAAACGAATTAGTCAAACACATCAATTATCTCCTTAACTAATTGACTAATTTTAGTCATCAATATCTCGAGCGAAAGTGTGATCTACAATGAATGCGAAGGTGGAAATGCCCGATTTCAAAATTTACTCATTACCTGCGTACGGCTACTGAAATGACCCCGCGAATCTAACGACTAGAAGTCTAGCCCCCAATGTAAAAAAATTAATTTAAACTAAATCGACTATAATAAGAGAACGGTTTGACGGATTTTAATGTTTTATATGTCAATCGATAGCTTTCGCCTGGCTGAATGCAGTTGTCGAAATGCCCGATTCGAAGTATTTAAGAATTTTGATTAAAACACAAAAAACGAATTAATCAAGCACATCAATTACCTCCTTAACTAATTGACCAATTTTAGTCATCAACATCTCGATCGAAAGTATGATCTACAATGCATGCGAAGGTGGAAATGCCCGATTTCAAAATTTACTAATTACCTGCGTACGGCTATTGAAATGACCCCGCGAATCTAACGACTCGAAGTCTAGCCCCCATTATAAAAACAATAATTTAAACTAAATCGACTATAACACTGGACAACAGCCAAAAAGTATCTAAAATAAAATCAACAAAACTTTACTATTTTTGGTGCGCTGATTCCGAAAATAATTTTATTTTTGCAATATTAGTTCACGTTTTAGAGATACGTGATGCTACATGACCCTATATAATAAAAGATAATAATACTGTAACTGGAAAAAATGCACGTGGTATAGTCGTAGATTCCGCGAGAACACATGATGCAATCGGCATGATAGTGTTACGTCAGGTATAAATTATGTTGTTTCAGCTATACTTTCTCAGTTGCCAGCCAGCATTCACGTAAGATATCTCGAAAGTATGTAAACAGTCCGGATTACTTCTGTTACGTTTGTGGTGAAGTGACTTTTGCGTCTCAGAAGCGGTCTATTACTCCATTGATAAAAACTGCATATCACCTTTACTTCGGTTGCAAAATAAGGGATCAAGACAAACAGTGGGCTCCCCATATCTGCTGTAATTCATGTGCTTCAAGTCTGAGAAACTGGTTAAATCGTAAAAAACGTTCTATGCGCTTTGCTGTCCCAATGGTCTGAAGAGAGCCTACAAATCATGTTAACGATTGCTATTTTTGCATGACACCTCATGTTGGCCATGACGAACTTCCTATTCCAGAACCCTCAGAAAGATACGGTTGCGAATCAGATAACAGCGATACAGAGATTAGTCAAGAAGATATGCCTACAACATCAAAAGACCCTGATTTTACATCGAGCACATCACACCGTCAACCGCATAAAATTACTCAGTCTGAATTAAATGATCTTGTGAGGGATCTAGAACTTCCAAAAACTAAAGCAGAGTTGCTAGGATCAAGATTGCAGCAGTAGAACCTATTAGAAGACGATGTCTCTGTATGTGTTTTTCGCAAACGCCATAAAAACCTAGCACCATTTTTTGACATGGAGAATAACTTGGTTTTCTGCAATGACATAAACGGCTTACTAGCGGATTTAAATATAAACCACAAGCCAAAGGAATGGAGATTGTTTATAGACCGTTCAACATTGAGTTTAAAGGCAGTACTATTGCATATTGGAAATATTCTACCTTCTATTCCTATTGGATATGCAGTTCACATGAAAGAGTCATACGACAACATAAAATACTTACTGACATGCATAAAATACGATGAGCACCAATGGCAAATCTGTGGCGACTTAAAGGTTGTTGCACTTTTACTCGGTTTGCAACTAGGCTACACCAAGTTTTGCTGCTTTTTGTGTGAATGGGACAGTCGGGCAAAGGCACTACATTACAAGTGACAAGACAGACAGCGTCTGGCTGAATGCGTACGTCGAAATGCCCGATTCGAAATATTTAAGGATTTTGAATAAAACACAAAAAAATAATTAATCAAATAAGTTAATTATCTCATTTATTAATTGACCAATTTTAGTCAACATTATCTCGATCGAAAGTACGATTCACAGTGAATTCAAAGATGTAAATGCCCGATCTCAAAATTCGCTGATTAAATGCGTACGGTTGTTTAAACGACTCAGTGAGTGGACTGATTTTGTCTATCACATTCTTCAACATTTTTATTTTTATTGTCACTTATACATTATTTTTTATGGAATATTCAGAAAACATTTTAACTTTTGTAATGAAGAGAAAAATATATTATACAATTTGAATGAAAAGTTTAAGAAAAATTGGATATAATAGAAAATTTTAAAAGAATTGTAAAAATTGAAAGAAATGTAAATTAGCACCTTGCCCCTGAAAACTTTATTTATATTTCAATATAAACAACAGAGTTATGGGTTTGGGGCGCTTTTGGTGTGAAACTATATACAGCTAAAGATATAAAATTTGAAAAAGAAGAGTAGAAAACTAGTAAGAACAACAATAAGTTATACTAAAGGTAGAAATACTAAAACCAAAAATGAAAAAAGATTTTCTGTTTTAGTACAAATACATTTTAAATCAGACTATTACTTTGTTCGTTTGTTTACATACTTTATTATGATTAGTAGAATATTTCAAACATTTTCACATTAAATTGTTCTGTAGAAATAATCCGTTTACAAAAAATTATTTTTTATGTAAGTAAGACTTCCAGGCAGTAAAGTCACTGGAGTCGTTTAAACAATCGTACGTACTTAATTAGCAAATTTAGAGATCGGGCATTTCCATTTTCGCGTTTACCATGGATCATACTTTCGATGGAGATATTGACGACTAAAATTGGTCAAATAATAAAGAAGATAATTGACTTATTTGATTAATTAATTTTTTGTGTTTTATTCAAAATTCTTAAATATTTCGAATCGGGCATTTTGACATATGCGTTCAGCCAGACGTAAGCTTTCATTTGAGATATAAACCATTAAAATCCGTCAAACCGTTCTTTAATTATAGCGAATGTAATCAAAATTAATGTTTTCTTATTGGGGGCTAGACTTCCAGTCGGCAGATTCGCGGGGTCATTTCAATAGCCGTACGCAGGTAATTAGTAAATTTTGAAATCGGGCATTTCCACCTTCGCATTCATTGTAGATCATACTTTCGATCGAGATGTTGATGACTAAAATTGGTCAATTAGTTAAGGAGATAATTGATGTGTTTGATTAATTCGTTTTTTGTGTTTTATCAAAATTCTTAAATACTTCGAATCGGGCATTTCGACAACTGCATCCAGCCAGGCGAAAGCTATCGATTGAGATATAAAACATTAAAATCCGTCAAACCGTTCTCTTATTATAGTCGATTTAGTTTAAATTAATTTTTTTATATTGGGGGCTAGACTTTAACGGTCGTTTATAAGTGCGTAAACAACGAGCCGAACACGGTGTTATTCCGTGGGCTGTACAAGGTTAATAGGAGAGAATTGAAATCGGGCACTTTGTGATTTCGATAAAAGAAACTATGACGAATCGAATGACGTATAGATCTTGATCATCGGGTACATCGTTTACGAGTTATCACCACTTAAAAAAGGTCATTTTTGTGTTATTTTCGTGTACTTTCGCATTATTTTGGCGTTTTAGCGGAATTCGAGAGAGATTTCGAATGAGTGCGGGAAGTTAGCCCCCCATTTTTTGATTTTTAAATTTTTTATTGTTGTTCTAGATTGTTCTAGAGTTGTTCTACATTGTTCCAAAGCGGTAAATCGAAAAAATAAAAACTCCGCGAGAAAACCGAAAAAAGAGGTTTTTTGACTAGCCCCCCATTTTTGGAAAAATCAAAGTTTCTTTGTTGTTCTGGGTTGTTCTAGTTGTTCTAGTTATTGTTCTAGAAAATCAAAATTATGGGTTACAGCATTACGAAGTTATAACTAAAAATAGATTTGGTCGCCGAAATGTCTAGTTGATTGCTGTGACCATAGTTTTTCTATTATCAATTCCATATTACAAATATATACTTATTATAGCTAACGCAATCTGGAACAGCTATTATTTTCACTAGAACAACTCTCTAAAGGGCACTTTACTGTTTGAAAATTAAAGTTTTTGGAAGTTTCAGTCAGTAATTCTTGTGTCAGCGGTTTTATATTACACAATAAGAATTAAAAAACATAGAACAATCTAAAATAACTCAAACTTTGCCGATTCAAATTGTTCCAGATGTGTTTTACGTTTAACACGGACATTAATATTGCAAAATCACATATTTTTTGTTGCTCTAAATTGTTCTTGTTGTTCTGGTACTTAAAATGTTTATTTAATCACTGCGGCATTAGTTCTTTTAAACTTTCATATTAAAAATTAGTACTTACAACAATTAAAACAATTAAATTTCAGTTGTTGTGATATCGGACAGGTTTTGTTGAATCAGTGAACCCAATCTTTAATATAATAATAGTTTTAAAAAACGAAAAAAAAAAATGGAATAATCTGAACATCCTAATTTTCTAAAAACCACAAGTTTCACCTTTCTCTTTAAACTTATAATAGTAAAACATAAGATGCGATTTAAAAAGTATTTTATTTTGTATAATCTAAGTAATAAATTAATAAATAAACTAAACTAACAAATAAAACAATAACTATTCGATCAGTATTACTATATCAGTACAATAACTTATTCTAAGGTAAAGTATAACTAAATAAACTAAATTATATAAATAAACTAATATCATGGAATAATACGGTTACATCACTTTGCTCATTTATAAACATATATGCACATTTGTGCATTTATTTCAGTAGCTTTTTCAACTTGTACGGTTTTTTTTCGTAAGTTATTAAATAATATCCAATTGGCATTGTTGGGCACAAATGCCGGGTAGTGAACTACATCATTCAAAGATTTCAAAGATTCAAAGACAAATTTCGTGCGTAATCACTCAATTTTGTTTTATTGTTCTCTCCATTCGTTGTTTCTATAAACAGACCACATTTTTTGCCATTGTTGCTTAGAGTTTGCATGTAGTTTTCTATTACTTGCTTTAGCTGTGCATAGCCAAATATTGTTACGAAGTCAATGTCGATTGGTAAAATTATGTTTTTATGGAAAGTAACGTTTAAACAATTATTGCAGTTTTTAGTCCTACAATAACTAAATTCTTCTTTAAATAGTTGTGTGCAAAGCAACGCAATATTTGAAAAAGCATCACTATTATCACGCCAGCAATATTCTGGTTTCCAAAATAATTTATTCCTGTTAATAGTTCAGCTCTTTTTTTATATGTTGCTTTACTAGAACCGGTTTTTAAAAATAATTTTAGGAAACTAAAGCAATCTGTGCAAACATTCTCAACATGATTTCTAAATGAATGGTGTGTACGGGCAAATACTAAACTATGAAATATACTGTCGAATCCGCAAGTATTTTGAACAATATATTTTTTATTTTTTATTGAAAGAGATATTAATGAAACTTACTTATGAACTTATGAAAGAATTACTAACTGAAACTTCCCAAAATTTTAATTTTCAAAGAGTAAAGTGTTCTTTATAGAGTTGTTCTAGTGAAAATATTAGCTGTTCCAGATTGCTTAGGTATAATAAGTATATATTTGTAATATGGAACTGAAAATAGAAAAACTATGGTCACAGCAATCAACTAGACATTTTGGCAGCCCAACCTACTTTTGTTAGTTTAGTTTATTTATTAATTTATTACTTAGTTTTGCAAAATAAAATACACTTTACATCGCAACTTATGTTTTATTATTATAAGTTTAAAGAGAAAGGTGATTTTTAGGATATTAGATGGTCAGATTATTTCATATTTGTTAATTGTTTAAAACTATTATTATATTATAGGTTGGGTTCACTGATTCAACAAAATCTGTCCGATATCACAACAACACAAATTTAAGGTTTTTCTAGTGAAAATAACAGCTGTTCTGAATTGTTTTAATTGTTGTAAGTACTAATTTTTAATATGAAACTTTGAAAGAACTAAAGCCGCAGTGATTAAATAAACATTTTAAGTACCTAGAACAACAAGAACAATTTAGAGCAACAAAAAATATGTGATTTTGCAAAATTAATGTCCGTGTTAAACGTAAAACACATCTAGAATAATTTGAATCGACAAAGTTTGAGTTATTTTAGATTGTTCTATGTTTTTTAACTCTTATTGTGTAATATAAAATCGCTGGCACAAGAATTACTGACTGAAACTTCCAAAAATTTTAATTTTCAAAGAGTAAAGTGCCCTTTAGAGAGTTGTTCTAGTAAAAATAATAGTTGTTCCAGATTGTGTTAGCTATAATAAGTATATATTTGTAATATGGAATTGATAATAGAAAACTATGGTCACAGCTATCAACTAGACATTTCGGCGGCCAAACCTATTTTTAGTTATAACTTCGTAATGCTGTATCCCATAATTTTGATTTTCTAGAACAACAACTAGAACAACTAGAACAACCCAGAACAACAAAGAAAATTTGATTTTTCCAAAAATGGGGGGCTAGCCAAAAAACCCGTTTTTTCGGTTTTCTCGCGGAGTTCTTATTTTTTCGATTTGCCGCTTTGGAACAATGTAGAACAACTCTAGAACAATCTAGAACAACAATAAAAAAATTAAAAATTAAAAAATCGGGGCTAACTTCCCGCACTCATTTCGAATCGGGCATTTCCACTTTCGTATTGGCCAAGGATTGAGCTTTCGAATGAGACATTGTTTATCGAAATCGGTTGACTGGTTCTCTTGTTATAATCAAAATACTATACATGTAAAATCCTATCTAATTGGGGGCTAGAAAAATTGGGGGCTAACTTCGCATAGGTACTTAAATAAAAAACAAGAATAAACTTGGGTATACATCCAAGGTGAAAACTGAAAGCTGAGCAAAGCCAATCGTGGTCACTAATGGGAAAAACACGTCGTTTATTTCTTTCCGGACGGATCGCGCGCGTTTGGTTCTACTTTTTGGTTAGTTTTTCAATTAACCTCTCTCCGGCGGGTGGGCGACGTGATTCAGTTCGAACGCGATTAGATCGGTCGGGCGGACTGTCGGCTTTGCGACCCTCCGGCAAAAACAATAAGAGTCGAACGGAAGTCGGCGGACTCAATAAAATAAAGGCCAAATCCGGCGTCCGAAGCGACAGGTTTCCACACGGGGCGCTAATGGTCGACGTCTTTGCGGCTTGTGCGCTTTTGAGCTTTTCTCCACGCAAAGTTGCCCACAGTTAATCCTTTTGGGATTTATCCCGGACAGTTTTTTGACACCCTTTTCTTATAGAAACCCTTCTGACCGTATTAAGTCTTAAAAGATTTTGATATATCAAGAAAATAGTTAATTAATTTTAACGCTTGCTTTTTGATAAATGTTGAGAAATAAATTTTGATGAGAGCAAATTAACATGTCTCCAACATAAACGAGCACACGCGAGTTTGCTCCTGGAATTAAATTGCTCACCTGAATTCGCGTATTTCAATAT
The DNA here is from genome assembly GCF_036711975.1 of Onthophagus taurus. Taxonomy (NCBI): domain Eukaryota; kingdom Metazoa; phylum Arthropoda; class Insecta; order Coleoptera; family Scarabaeidae; genus Onthophagus; species Onthophagus taurus. The sequence goes on along the minus strand of NC_091968.1, from coordinate 1,318,573 downwards.
CCCGCGCTGTCATTTATTGAAATAAACGGCGACGCTCGGCTTCGCCTTTCGCCCGGTTTAAGCGCCTCGGCTCTAAAACGACAATAAAAGCGGCGAAAATTGAAAACCTAAAATCCCCCCAGAGCCGCGGGCCACGTCGTCTCGTCCCGGAATATGAATAAATAACACAATGAGGGGAGTCGGTCGCGATCGCACCCCATTACGCATCGTGCGCTGTTTATCGAACCATTTATAGGTTTCCACCTTTCAACCCCCCCTCATCTTCAGCGATAAAATCGACAGTGTCTCCGCGCGATGTCTCTCTTACTCCATCTACCACCGTTTCTTCCCTTTTTTTATTTTATTTTGACACCTTTTGGTGCTACGCGATCGCCTCCGTCTGTTATACCAAATGAGACCTCATTTAATAGATTCGAAGGCGCCGACTGCCGAGAAATGCGTTCGTCGTTTAGATAAGGTGTGTTCGATGACCTGAATGTCGCAAATGAGGACGACCTTAGTGGGTTTCTGATGATTGCAACTTACGTGAAAAACTACCGTATTCATAACAAGAAATTTCTTTTCAAATCTTAATTAGATAATATAGAATCAAAACCCACATAAATAGTATTGTTGTTTCAAAGTAAGTTCTGGAAATCTATCTCAGGTGAGCAAACCCTAAAGTGGTGTATCATGTCGACCCGATGGTCCTGCTAATTCGATTGTGATCGATAGGGCGTCCCAATGTCGGGTTATGCCAATGGGATAAGGTTAGTTCGAGAAGGAAACCCCAGAGAGTACACGAAGACGTTAGCCGCTTCGACGGCAGGCGGATTGAGGCATGGGATGTCCGTCCGTCGGGACGCGATCCGGAGCAGAGAAACCCCGGAGAAGAGCGGTAAGTCCGCTAATGAAGTTGTTTGCGCTACATGGAGTAGTTGACGTGTTAACACAGCTAAACGCCTCTCCCACAACTTCCTAACCAGTTGAATATCCGCCCGCGGGACTCTCCGAGATGGATTTCGGAACCACAAGATGAAGCTATTGATTTTTCTCGGAAGGTTGGAGAGGGAGAAGTAAAAAATTGTTAATGGGGTTCTGGTTAGAACAATAACAGTTCTTCATCCAGTCGAAGTATGTAAATCGGAGCGTCGAGTACGATTGTTATCGCTGGCGGAAAAAAATATTTTCCGCGGCTTTATATCAGCTTAATTGAGGCGGGATCTTAATGAAACCGGCGACGTCGGTTCGTATCCGGGTTGAGGTCGGATTTATGTCGTTGGTCCTTATAAAAATAAAGCGCGCTCGGTGTTATCGGATCCGACGCTATACTTCTGTAGGGTGGTAAAGCTGGCGACGACGCCGACGCTTTGCAATAAATAGCCGGTCGCCATTGCGCCGTTACGCTTTGCGGGGGAGCACTAACTTAAAATAAGCGGCCGAGTTAACAACTGGAGTTATATTAATTGATCACGCTAACCGTGTGTTTGCACCGCGACCGAGGTAATGCGCTTGGCGTTACCCTCCATGTGACAGGGTGTAAATTCAATTTTACTAGATCTACGATAAATTGGTTTTGTCAGAATCCTTAACACAAAATCCTTGTCAATTTTCACTTCACCAACTTACCCCTATATCTTTACGCGAAATATCTCAAATTGCATTGTATTTAAATCACGTGATTAATGAATGCAACTTGTTTCTAGTTGTTAGTCTCCATCTTCAGGTGTCAAATTTTATTTTACATAATACGTATTCGAACTTGTTTCTGAAAAACATTGCAACATGGCATACGACTTAACCCGAATGTTTCTAGTGTTAGTTATAGTTTTAGTTTAATTTACAACACAAGCTATTAAGTGGATTGGCTTTCCTACGTAGATGCAGAGGAAAGGGGGTAACGCCAACCTTCCTCAAACTAAAGCACCATATTGACACTGCTGCGCGCTATAGCACGTAGGATCTTGATTAAAACATAACAAACGCTGATACGAGAAAGATTTCGCAAAACCTTTAAAGATCTGCAGCGAATAAGTGAGAGGTTACAACGACTCCACCTCTCACATTCTAATTCTCTGGCAAGAGAAGACTGGGACAAAATATACAGGATAACCATGGAGAAGGCTGAACGTGAATTCCAAAGAAGTCGGGTTAAGCAAATTAAGAAATTTGAATCATTAGACCGTCGCACCAAAAAGAAGAAGAACAACGATTTGCCAATCGAACCATATGACTACTGTTTCAACCCAACCGATCAAGCTTCCCATTAACAGAGGAGGAAACTAAAGTACGCACCAAAGGCTTACATTATACAATCGCTTCAATGAAGAAATTATATGTGAAGTGGAAGCGGCGATTTGCAGAATACCTGCAGTGAAAGCAGAAGAAATCCATCAAGACATAGCGAGAGTGTTTAAAATAGCAAAGCTACCAAAATCAAACTTAACCGTGAACGAAAGGTATGACTAATAGTAAATGTTGTTCTTAATATTAAGTAGGTTAGGAGTAATAAGGTTATGTAATAAGGTTATAGTGTAATTAATTGCAAGACATATAGTTGAGATAGTTGAAAGAGTAGAGAGAACTTTAATAGAAGTTAAGTACGATACAGACTTTAATTATTAATTGGTTATAATTACCAAATCTTCCCTACACCCAAAAGAAGAACACTTTTTAAGTTATTACAGAACGATAAGGAAAAAACAGACATTATCATCCTATCAGCGGACAAGGGGAATGCGACCGTGGTTATGGACAGAAATGAATAGGAGCCTATAACAGCCACCTATAAGAAGATAAAAAAGGTACCAACCGAGAAGATAGTAAGGAAGATGAAAGAACTGGTAAAATCCACAGGAATCCCAGCAGAACAACAAAAAAGCTTATTCGCACAGGTCCCAGTACCCTTAAGGATACATGGATTACGTAAAATCATAAACCAGAGGTCCCACTACTACTTATTGTCTCCTTTTCTGTCTCCTTTTATACATACATACGTAAAACAGAATCACATGTCAGAGATTTTGTAGAATCAATCAGGAGTATAAAGCTAGACCCTCAGCATATCCTGGTAAGTTTCGGCGTGGAATCTCTATTCACCACAGTACCAATCAAAGATGTCGTGGATGGTCTTCGCCAGAAACTCATCCCAGAGGATTTGCCAAAGTATGTCCCAGGACTAGTGGAGTACTGCCTATCGTCCAGATATTATAGCTGGAAAGGAGAATTCTACGAGCAATGCGAATGGGCAGCCATGGGATCACGTCTGTCACCTATGATCACCAGTTTTTACATGGAGATGTTTGAAGAGGAAGCATTAAAGAAGAGTCCGTGGAAACCGAAGCGTCGATGACATTTTCGTGATCTGGCAACATGGAAAAGAGCAACCCCAGGAATTTCTAGACCACCTGAATTCACAGCACCCCATGATAAAATTTACCATGGAAACAGAAACTGCAAAATAGTTGCCATTCCTGGATGTGTTGATTACTAGGAAGACAGATGGAGGCGCGGAACTGGGAGTATATAGAAAGAAGACGCATACGAATAAGTACCCGCAGGCTTCATCCCATCACCACCCACAACACAAGAGGTTCGTGATTCAAGCCCTATTCTAGCGAGCAGAGAGGATATGTGGCAAAAAGTACCTGAGAAAAGAAGAAATATTCCTAGAAGATGTTGTAATAACTTAACAATTTCTTCTTTTGGGTGATGGGAAGATTTGGTAAAGATAATCAATTAATAATTAAAGATTAGATCGTTGTCTTAAATTCTCTTAATTCTCTCTCTTACAATTAATTACACTATACTTATACTAGACTTACTGCTAACGTAGCACAGCAAACCTTGTTATGTTTGTTGTACTAACCTTATTAAATAGCCTTATTACTCCTAACCTACTTAATGTTAATAACAACGTTTACTATTAGTCATAAATTACAATATACTGTAGAAGAACGGCTATACGATGAAGGATATCCAACGAGCCACCAAACCACGCAAACAGAAGGATGACTTGGTAAGTACGACACCAACCGGTTTTAGCTGCCTTTCTTATGTTTCGGAGCGAACTACGAGGTATCTGCAAAAGAATGGTATGAAAAACCACACCGATTTTTGCTCGTGTAATTTTGAAAGCATGGACTGGTGGTGGAAATATGAGTTGTGGACTGCCTCATTTTACAAACGATGTTTACAGAAAAAAAGTTTGTGTTGTAAACCTAAATTCACACAATAAGGCGGGGGCTCTAGTAATATAAGATTATGAAAAGAATTAATCGTAGGTAATTTAACATAACACTTATCCCATTAGCGAGTAGATATCTTATAACTTAGCTATGATGCATTACATAAATCATGTGAATCTCGTATGTCAAGCGGCGATGTACTCATTTATCACTCCGGGTTTGGGAGGAGGACGATGTGGATATATTATGGTCGCGTGGAAAACGTAAAGTGTAAAAAAGGCGCTTGTCACCGTTCCCGAAACCCTCTTTTGTATAAATCGTTGATTTATTAACTTTATCTTCACGTCGTTTCGTCGACAGTTTATTGGCTTTTTAGAAATTACCGTCGGCGGCGCCGCTTGGTTTTCGAGTTCTAATTCTTTACGGACGTTTAGGGACATTGTAAGTTCAAAAATTTCCAAACCAAAACTTTCCCATTGTACTCGAGCCTTACAAATGGCTTATTAAATTTCGGGGGTGGTTCGGGTCTTGCTTCTAACTTGTTAAAAGTCCGTTACCGATGCGAACTCTTCTCGTCCCGCTCTCGTTTTACGGCCATCTAGCGAGCTTTCGAAGCTTTGAGGGGCCGCCAGGTGCTTACTGAGAATAATTGGCCACTTGTATCGAACGATATGGTATTTTAAACTCGATCCTACAAACTTTTTCCCTATTATAAAATTTTTAGAGCTATTTTTAAAGAGAGGTAAAAAAAAGATGAATTTTTTGATTTTTAAATTTATTTGCTAAATATATTTTAAATATGAAACGCACACCAATTATTCGTTAAATTGACGATTTTATTTATTATTTTGAAAACACTTTTTCGGAGGATTATATTTATATATTAATAAACGTTATTCAGCGTATTGTTTTTAAAACCTTCAACGTATCCAGCAAATTTAATTAGTTACAACAACTTTTAAAATGTTACGGTTATGCTAAAATATATTTTTATGTATTTCCACCGGCGCATCCACCCAATTTTAATATGAAAAGAAATGAATACCTATCGAGTTGATTACGTAACTTAAAACGTTGTTGCGTTGTAACATTATGAATACACAATTTCGTTGGTGAATCTGCTTCCGTGCGTGCTTGTATGTGTACGTGTTGGTGGTTATACATTTTTCGCTCGAATTCGCATAATCAAAACAGGCTTTTGTTTGAAGGGAGGGAAACGCGCCGTTTCGTCGACAGGGTACGAGTTTCATTTTCGGAAAATCAGGACGCGTGCACGCGTTAGCTCCGTTCGTCGATCCATTGTTGCGAGAGCTCAGCGTTTCCAACGTATACATACACTTTTTCACAGTTTCGAATTGCGCGAATTACCTGGCGTGGGGCCCGTCGCGGCGCTATTCCCCAACGGTTTGTTTGACCGTAACGTGCCCCACTAGCAATATCTCTTTCTCTCTTTACTATGAAAGGAGAGAAACTAACACGACCCTCTCTCTCTTTCTATCCGGAACTGCGGAACTATAATTATCTGTTACGCTCGTTGCAAATGGGTTTGTATATAAGCGCAGTTCGTCGCGCGATAATTTCACCCTAATTAATCAAGTTTGAAACGTTTGTGTGCCTTTCCCCGGAAGATTAACAAATCGTGCACGTTGATTGTCGAAGCGGTTCCGAATAATAACAGGATTTTTGTGACAAATTTGTCTGAAATAAAAAAAATTAAAAAAATTTAGGAGAAACTACTTTAAGACATTAGGGGTCGTCGTTGGCTGTCGAAAATCGCTGAAAACACGAAAGTGGGGTGTAAGTATAGTACGAGGAGGGTATAGCGAGTTTGGTTCGTCGGAGGACTGTGTTTATATTTGGCCCGCAATCTATTTTTAAATCTAAATAGGCGAAGTTTGCCCCGATCGATTTTTATGCGTTGTTATTATTATAACAACCCCGAGCACCTTTTCCCGGAATATGGGGAAACCCGCATGCAAACCGCTACGCCTCCACGCCTCCCATAATAACAGGTGAACCAAGCTTATTATAATGCATACGAATACATTAGCATTGGACGAACGAGTGGTCGGAAATACGAAAGAAATTGCCAAAGGTTTTTCATCTTAATCTATAAAACACGATACCAACAACTTTAATTATGTCAAAATATCACAAAAAGAATATATCAAAGGTAAACATAAACTTGATAACTTACATTTCAAATTACCAAAAAGTCAATAAGCTCGGCGTTATGTTCTCGAATGTTTCTTAAATTTCTTATCTTTAAAAATACCACCAAATTTTGAAAAAATCACATCGATTGTATTTTTAAGAGTCATGTTAAATTGAAGCTTAATATTCTAGTTTATGTTATGATATGAAAACTATAAGATAATATTATTGAAATTTCCAGAAAAGTATTATTAAAGAGAAATTGCCAAATTTTTAAATCAAAAATTAGATAACATTTTCAAAAAATCGTATCGACTGTATTTTTAAAAATCACATGATATGTACGTTAAATTGAAGCTTAAAGATTCTAGTTCATGATATGATATAAAAACTGTAAGGTAATAATTATTGAAATTTCCATAAATTTTATATAGAAATTGCCAAATTTATAGATCAATATTTACATAAAAATTTCTAAAAATCGTATTGACTGCAATTTTTAAAAATCACATGATATGTACGTTAAATTGAAGGTTAAAGATTCTAGTTTATGATATGATATGAAAATTGAAAGGTAATATTATTGAAATTTCCAGAAAAATATTATTAAAGAAGAAATTGCCAAATTAATAAATCAATAATTAGATACAATTTTTTAAAATCGTATCTATTGTATTTTTGAAAATCACGATATGATATGTATGTTAAATTGAAGCTTAAAGATTCTAGTTTATGAAACGATATGAAAACTATAAGGTAATGTTATTGAAATTTCCAGAAAAATATTATTAAAGAGGAATCAAAAAATGCATAATATTTTCAAAAAATCGTATCGACTGTATTTTTAAAAATCACGATATGATATGTATGTTAAATTGAAGCCTAAAGATTCTAGTTTATGATATGATACGAAAACTACAAGGTAATATTACTGAAATTTCCAGAAAAATATTATTAAAGAAAAAATTGCCAAATTTATAAATCAAAAATTGGATAAAATTTTCAAAAAATCGTATCGACAGTATTTTTAAAAAACACGATATGATATGTATGTTAAATTGAAGCTTAAAGATTCTAGATTATGATATGATATAAAAACTATAAGGTAATATTATTGAAATTTCCAAGAAAAAGATTATTAAAGAAGAAATTGCTAAATTTATAAATCAAAAATTAGATAACATTTTCAAAAAATCGTATTGACTGCATTTTTAAAAATTACATGATATGTACGTTAAATTAAAGATTCTAGATTATGATATGATATAAAAACTATAAGTTAATATTATTGAAATTTCCAGAAAAATATTATTAAAGAGAAATTGCCAAATTTATAAATCAAAAATTACATAAAATTTTCAAAAAATCGTATCTACTGTACTTTAAAAATCAAGATGTGGTATGTATGTTAAATTGGAGCTTAACGATTCCAGATTATGATATGATATAAAAACTATAAGGTAATATTACTGAAATTTCCAGAAAAATATTATTAAAGAAGAATTTGCCAAATTTATAAATCAAAAATTATGTATCATTTCCAAAAAATCGTATCGGCTGTATTTTTAAAAATCACGATGTGATATGTAAGTTAAATTGAAGGTTAAAGATTCTAGTTTATGATATGATATGAAAACTGTAAGGTAATATTATTGAAATTTCCAGAAAAATATTATTAAAGAGAAATTGTCGAATTTATTAATCAAAAATTAGATAACATTTTCAAAAAATCGTATCTACTGTATTTTTAAAAATTACGATATGATATGTATGTTAAATTGAAGCCTAAAGATTCTAGTTTATGATATGATACGAAAACTATAACGTAATATTACTGAAATTTCCAGAAAAATATTATTAAAGAAAAATTTGCCAAATTTATAAATCAAAAATTGAATAAAATTTTCAAAAAATCGTATCGACAGTATTTTTTAAAAATACGATATGATATGTATGTTAACTTGAAGCTTAAAGATTCTAGATTATGATATGATATAAAAACTATAAGGTAATATAATTGAAATTTCCAGAGAAATATTATTAAAGAGAAATTGCCAATTTTATAAATCAAAAATTACATAAAATTTTCAAAAAATCGTATCTACTGTATTTTAAAATATCAAGATATGGTATGTATGTTAAATTGGAGCTTAACGATTCTAGATTATGATATGATATAAAAACTATAAGGTAATATTACTAAAATTTCCAGAAAAATATTATTAAAGAAGAATTTGCCAAATTTATAAATCAAAAATTATGTATCATTTTCAAAAAATCGTATCGGCTGTATTTTTAAAAATCACGATGTGATATGTATGTTAAATTGAAGGTTAAAGATTCTAGTTTATGATATGATATGAAAACTGTAAGGTAATATTATTGAAATTTCCAGAAAAATATTATTAAAGAAGAAATTGCCAAATTAATAAATCAATAATTAGATAAAATTTTTTAAAATCGTAGCTATTGTATTTTTGAAAATTACGATATGATATGTATGTTAAATTGAACCTTAAAGATTCTAGTTTATGATACGATATGAAAACTATAAGGTAATGTTATTAAAATTTCCAGAAAAATATTATTAAAGAGGAATTGCCAAATTTATACATCAAAAATTGAATAACACTTTCAAAAAATCGCATCGACTGTATTTTTAAAAATTACGATATGATATGTATGTTAAATTGAAGCCTAAAGATTCTAGTTTATGATATGATACGAAAACTATAAGGTAATATTACTGAAATTTCCAGAAAAATATTATTAAAGAAAAAATTGCCAAATTTATAAATCAAAAATTGGATAAAATTTTCAAAAAATCGTATCGACAGTATTTTTAAAAAACTCGATATGATATGTATGTTAAATTGAAGCTTAAAGATTCTAGTTTAAGATATGATATAAAAACTATAAGGTAATATTATTGAAATTTCCAGGAAAATATTATTAAAGAGAAATTGCCAAATTTATAAATCAAAAATTGGATAAAATTTTCAAAAAATCGTATCGACAGTATTTTAAAAAAACACGATATGATATGCATGTTAAATTGAAGCTTAAAGATTCTAGATTATGATATCATATAAAAACTATAAGGTAATATTATTGAAATTTTCAAGAAAAAGATTATTAAAGAAGAAATTGCTAAATTTATAAATCAAAAATTAGATAACATTTTCAAAAAATCGTATTGACTGCATTTTTTAAAATCACATGATATGTACGTTAAATTGAAGCTTAAAGATTCTAGATTATGATATGATATAAAAACTATAAGGTAAGATTATTGAAATTCCCAGAGAAATATTATTAAAGATAAATTGCCAAATTTATTAATCAAAAATTAGATAACATTTTCAAAAAATCGTAGTGTCTATATTTTTAAAAATTTCGATATCATATGTATGTTAAATTGAAGCTTGACGATTCTAGATTATGATATGATATAAAAACTGTAATATAATATTATTGAAATTTCCAGAAAAATATTATTAAAAAGAAATTGCCAAATTTATAAATCAAAAATTACATAAAATTTTCAAAAAATCGTATCTACTGTATTTTTAAAAATCAAGATATGATATGTATGTTAAATTGGAGCTTAACGATTCTAGATTATGATATGATATAAAAACTATAAGGTAATATTACTGAAATTTCCAGAAAAATTTTATTAAAGAAGAATTTTCCAAATTTATAAATCAAAAATTAGGTATCATTTTCAAAAAATCGTATCGGTTGTATTTTTAAAAATCACGATGTGATATGTACGTTAAATTGAAGGTTAAAGATTCTAGTTTATGATATGATATGAAAACTGTAAGGTAATATTATTGAAATTTCCAGAAAAATATTATTAAAGAAGAAATTGTCAAATTAATAAATCAATAATTAGATAAAATTTTTTAAAATCGTAGCTGTTGTATTTTTGAAAATCACGATATGATATGTATGTTAAATTGAACCTTAAAGATTCTAGTTTATGATACGATATGAAAACTATAAGGTAATGTTAGTGAAATTTCCAGAAAAATATTATTAAAGAGGAATTTCCAAATTTATAAATCAAAAATTGGATAAAATTTTCAAAAAATCGTATCGACAGTTTTTTTAAAAAACACGATATGATATGTATGTTAAATTGAAGCTTAAAGATTCTAGATTATGATATGACATAAAAACTATAAGGTAATATTATTGAAATTTCCAAGAAAAAGATTATTCAAGAAGAAATTGCTAAATTTATAAATCAAAAATTAGATAACATTTTCAAAAAATCGTATTGACTGCATTTTTAAAAATCACATGATATGTACGTTAAATTGAAGCTTAAAGATTCTAGATTATGATATGATATAAAAACTATAAGGTAAGATTATTGAAATTCCCAGAGAAATATTATTAAAGAGAAATTGCCAAATTTATTAATCAAAAATTAGATAACATTTTCAAAAAATCGTAATGTCTGTATTTTTAAAAATTTCGTTATCATATGTATGTTAAATTGAAGCTTGAAGATTCTAGGTTATGATATGATATAAAAACTATAAGGTAATATTACTGAAATTTCCAGAAAAATATTATTAAAGAAGAATTTGCCAAATTTATAAATCAAAAATTAGATAACATTTTCAAAAATCGTATCGACTGTATTTTTAAAAATCACATGATATGTACGTTAAATTGAAGCTTAAAGGTTCTAGTTCATGATATGATATAAAAACTGTAAGGTAATAATTATTGAAATTTCCAAAAAAATATTATTAAAGAGAAATTGCCAAATTTATAAATCAAAATTTACATAAAAATTTCCAAAAATCGTATCGGCTATATTTTGAAAATCACGATATGATATGTATGTTAAATTGAAGCTTAAAGATTCTAGTTTATGATATAATATGAAAACTATAACGTAATATTATTGAAATTTCCAGGAAAGTATTATTAAAGAGAAATTGCCAAATTTATAAATCAAAAATTGGATAAAATTTTCAAAAAATCGTATCGACAGTCTTTTTAAAAAACACGATATGATATGTATGTTAAATTGAAGCTTAAAGATTCTAGATTATGATATGATATAAAAACTATAAGGTAATATTATTGAAATTTTCAAGAAAAAGATTATTAAAGAAGAAATTGCTAAATTTATAAATTAAAAATTAGATAACATTTTCAAATAATCGTATTGACTGCATTTCTTAAAATCACATGATATGTACGTTAAATTGAAGCTTAAAGATTCTAGATTGTGATATGATATAAAAACTGTAAGGTAAGATCATTGAAATTCCCAGAGAAATATTATTAAAGATAAATTGCCAAATTTATTAATCAAAAATTAGATAACACTTTCAAAAAATCGTAATGTCCGTATTTTTAAAAATTTCGATATCATATGTATGTTAAATTGAAGCTTGAAGATTCTAGATTATGATATGATATAAAAACTATAAGGTAATATTACTGAAATTTCCAGAAAAATATTGTTAAAGAAGAATTTGCCAAATTTATAAATCAAAAATTAGATAACATTTTCAAAAATCGTATCGACTGTATATTTAAAAATCGCATGATATGTACGTTAAATTGAAGCTTAAAGGTTCTAGTTCATGATATGATATAAAAACTGTAAGGTAATAATTATTGAAATTTCCAAAAAAATATTATTAAAGAGAAATTGCCAAATTTATAAATCAAAATTTACATAAAAATTTGCAAAAATCGTATCGGCTATATTTTGAAAATCACGATATGATATGTATGTTAAATTGAAGCTTAAAGATTCTAGTTTATGATATAATATGAAAACTATAACGTAATATTATTGAAATTTCCAGGAAAGTATTATTAAAGAGAAATTGCCAAATTTATAAATCAAAAATTGGATAAAATTTTCAAAAAATCGTATCGACAGTCTTTTTAAAAAACACGATATGATATGTATGTTAAATTGAAGCTTAAAGATTCTAGATTATGATATGATATAAAAACTATAAGGTAATATTATTGAAATTTTCAAGAAAAAGATTATTAAAGAAGAAATTGCTAAATTTATAAATTAAAAATTAGATAACATTTTCAAATAATCGTATTGACTGCATTTCTTAAAATCACATGATATGTACGTTAAATTGAAGCTTAAAGATTCTAGATTGTGATATGATATAAAAACTGTAAGGTAAGATCATTGAAATTCCCAGAGAAATATTATTAAAGATAAATTGCCAAATTTATTAATCAAAAATTAGATAACACTTTCAAAAAATCGTAATGTCCGTATTTTTAAAAATTTCGATATCATATGTATGTTAAATTGAAGCTTGAAGATTCTAGATTATGATATGATATAAAAACTATAAGGTAATATTACTGAAATTTCCAGAAAAATATTGTTAAAGAAGAATTTGCCAAATTTATAAATCAAAAATTAGATAACATTTTCAAAAATCGTATCGACTGTATATTTAAAAATCGCATGATATGTACGTTAAATTGAAGCTTAAAGGTTCTAGTTCATGATATGATATAAAAACTGTAAGGTAACAATTATTGATATTTCCAAAAAAATATTATTAAAGAGAAATTGCCAAATTTATAAATCAAAATTTCCATAAAAATTTCCAAAAATCGTATCGACTGTATTTTTAAAAATCACGACATGATATGTATGTTAAATTGAAGCTTAAAGATTCTAGTTTATGATATAATATGAAAACTATAACGTAATATTATTGAAATTTCCAGGATAATATTATTAAAGAGAAATTGCCAAATTTATAAATCAAAAATTGGATAAAATTTTCAAAAAATCGTATCGACAGTATTTTTAAAAAATACGATATGATAGTATATATAGATAATATATAGATTATGATATGATATAAAAACTATAAGGTAATATTATTGAAATTTCCAGGAAAATATTATTAAAGAAGAAATTTCTAAATTTATAAATCAAAAATTAAATAACATTTTCAAAAAATCGTATTGACTGCATTTTTAAAAATCACATGATATGTACGTTAAAGTGAAGCTTAAAGATTCTAGATTATGATATGATATAAAAACTACAAGGTAACATTATTGAAATTCCCAGAGAAATATTATTAAAGAGAAATTGCCAAATTTATTAATCAAAAATTAGATAACATTTTCAAAAAATCGTATCGACAGTATTTTTAAAAAACACGATATGATATGTACGTTAAATTGAAGGTTAAAGATTCTAGTTTATGATATGATATGAAAACTGTAAGGTAATATTATTGAAATTTCCAGAAAAATATTATTAAAGAGAAATTGCCAAATTTATAAATCAAAAATTGCATAACATTTTCAAAAAATCGTATCGACTGTATTTTTAAAAATTACGATATGATATGTATGTTAAATTGAAGCCTAAAGATTCTAGTTTATGATATGATACGAAAACTATAAGGTAATATTACTGAAATTTCCAGAAAAATATTATTAAAGAAAAATTTGCCAAATTTATAAATCAAAAATTGGATAAAATTTTCAAAAAATCGTATCGACAGTATTTTTAAAAAATACGATATGATAGTATATATAGATAATATATAGATTATGATATGATATAAAAACTATAAGGTAATATTATTGAAATTTCCAGGAAAATATTATTAAAGAAGAAATTTCTAAATTTATAAATCAAAAATTAAATAACATTTTCAAAAAATCGTATTGACAGAATTTTTAAAAAACACGATATGATATGTACGTTAAATTGAAGGTTAAAGATTCTAGTTTATGATATGATATGAAAACTGTAAGGTAATATTATTGAAATTTCCAGAAAAATATTATTAAAGAAGAAATTGCCAAATTAATAAATCAATAATTAGATAAAATTTTTTAAAATCGTAGCTATTGTATTTTTGAAAATCACGATATGGTATGTATGTTAAATTGAACCTTAAAGATTCTAGTTTATGATACGATATGAAAACTATAAGGTAATGTTATTGAAATTTCCAGAAAAATATTATTAAAGAGAAATTGCCAAATTTATAATTCAAAAATTAGATAACATTTTCAAAAAATCCTATCGACTGTATTTTAAAAAATCATGACATGAATATGTTAAATTGAAGCCTAAAGATTCTACTTTATGATATGATATAAAAACTATAAAGTAATATTATTATTGAAATTTTCAGAAAAAAAATTATTAATGAAGAAATTGCTACATTTATAAATTAAGGATAATACGAAATTGTTATTTAATCTTATCAAAGGGTTTGTTGTGTAAGAGTTACTTAAGAATTATTTAATTTTGTGACTTTACGGTTACTCATTCAGACTAATTAAGGTCACGTCAACTTAACGGAACGCTTACACGAAACGATAACCAATCAGGAAGCGAGAATGCTCCGTTAAAGTCATGTTAAACCTCAATTAATTTGATAAAGGTTAAATCTTTGGGGTAATTTCAAGATTTGAAATACAATGTTATTTTATAAATCTCTATATTTCTAATGAGATTATACAACAGTATATAACATATTTTTAATTGAAGTAGAAGTTATGAAGCAACTTTATGTTAAATTACAAAACTTGTTGGTAATAAAAATTTTGATTGGATAAATTTGCATGAATAACTGCTTATTTAAATAATCTCTGATATAAAGTTTGTTTGTTTTGTTTTCTATGAGATTTAGTTTGGTAAAAAAAAATAAACCGAGTTTCTTATAACAAGATTTCTGACCGAGTGCGCGTAACGATTTCCAATCGAACTTCGCGGGCAACTTTAAAGATAAGTTTCTTTCGGGGAATAACTGGAAGCGTACAAATTGGTTCCGGGCTTTGAACCCGCGCGTACGTACAGAGCCCTATCCTCTCCATAATCTTCCCCACCCCTTTGCCTTTAATGCATATGCGAAGCCGACCCACGAATAAATTCGCCAAATAAATTCACCAAATAAATTCACCAAATAAATTCTTCTAATAAATTTTCCAAAAACCGCTTTTCTCCAAATTTATCTCATTATTGAACACCATCGGTCAGTTTTGAATTGAGGGCAGCTGGTTTAAACTATCCCTCTAGTTTTATGAAGAAGATCTTCGAAATATATTTAACCGAGGAAGGGCGAGTTTTTAAAGCCGAAGGAAAGTCGTAGATCGCGGTTGAATTTTCATAACTAAGAGTTATTCAGACGAGCCAAAAAAAAATGGGAAGTACGCGTAAACTTTTTCGCGCGCGGTTTCAGGTAAGTGGACGTCTTAAAAAGTTCGTTCTCGGGTTACGGACGTATGGTCGTAAAACCAACGTTTATAATACGGTCGGAGAGTTTGAAATGTCAAAAAGTACTCTCTCAGGGTCCACGGGGATATAGGAAAGTAGTAAAACGTCCGATGTATGTGTGTACATACAACCCGAAAGTGTTACAGCCACTAGAAGTTTTTCGTTTTGGTTAGTTGACGAGTCTTGTAAAGTTTTACAGGAGATTTACTAAATCATAAAAAAAATATAAAGTTATCTAATCAGGACGAGTATTTAAAAAAAAAATCAATACTAAAAAATCATCAAAAAATTGAGTTCGGTTTGGAAAATTCGTAAAACAACTAACACATTTCGATGTAGTTGGGGTAGTAATACGAAACAGCGGGATACATACGGTGTGTTCAAAACGTACTGAGAACTTTCCGGGACAAACACAAGGGGCACTACACGAGACCAACTCGAACTCGTGTATTACGAGATGGACATCAGTGGGAACTCACTCGATGCCGGCGGCGGCGAATTCAACTACAATTTCCTGCTGTCCAAGGGCGAGAGACGCACTTCAATAAACAAATTTAATAAAGCGATTTGCCCCCGAGAGCCTCCGGGGAGCAAAACCAGTCCCGGCATCCGTTAATTGGAACGCGGCAATCTGATATGACGTGCAAATTTTTGACAAAGCTACCCATCTCATTTTACCACCATATTCCTATTTATACAAGTAAAATGAGACGGCTACATTTATTTCACTCAAATTTCCAATAAACGATTAGGTTCAGATTTAAATTAAATAAATTGAGTTATTCACTAATGATTTTGAAATTTTACACCTCCCCCCTGTACCAAAAAAAAAAAGTCGTGATATTTCGCAGTTTTAAATTGTGAAACTGTTAATTTCGTTTGGCATATTGCCCGGATGTTTGCTTTTTCCGGCCGAAAAGGGGGAAAACTAATAATTGCTTTGTCGACAATCAAACGCGGTCGGATAATAAATTAATAAAACCCGCATTACGCCGGTTAATTACATCAAAAATGCACCGCGTTAACCGCGATTTTTAACACCGCTAGCCGAATTTCCATCGAACGAATGAAACCGCAACGCCTCGTTGAATTAATAGCTAAATATTTAACGAAAACCAATTAATTTACGAAATCCGAATTTTCACATAAAATCGACTACCACCGAAATCGGTCCCAAGCGTATTTCAGTCAAAATAATGTAGCTATAACCTTCGAATCTTTCGAATGATTCATTCTCTATTCTAGTTTCCACTTTAAACGAAACGTCGAGCGTAAATCATAACTGGGGGCTGTTTAATGATTATTGCTTCGGAAAGCTTCGCTTTTTTTTGAGAGGACGAATCTGCTTCGGCGATATTAATTTATTGCCTCAATTTGCCTGAAACCAACTAAATCACAATCTAGGTGAATATAAATGAAGAGGTCAACAAAAATTTATTTCAAAAAATCATGTTGACTGTATTTTTAAGAATCATGGTATGATATGTACATTAAATTGAAGCTTAGAGATTCTAGTTTATGATATGATATAAAAACCATAGGGTATTATTATTGAAATTTCCAGAAAAAAATTATTAAAGAAGAAATTGTTCAAGTTATAAATCAAAAACAATACGTGTAATAATAATAATAATAATGTTTATTGCCTCAAAAATAAATATTTACATAAATGTAAATTACATTCATAATAAATATAGAGATATATAGACATTAAGACAAACGGATCAATTTATCGCAATAACCGATAACGATCTTTCAAGAGACCCAACTGGTAACAGTGTATATGTAATTTTAAATAAGTAAATTATGACTACAAAAAAAGTAATACCAAATGATGTGCTAATAAAACTGAGCACATGAGCATATTTGAGTTATGTAACGGATCGACAGTCAGTTACTACAAGGAAGGAAATAGACACAAAAAAAGTGCAGTAAAAGATAGATGAAAGGCAGACTATAGAAGAAAACAAACACGTATAGGTCAAGAAGAAGATAGTTGAAGAGATAGCAGATGGCCCTTCAAGGCATTTTTAAAACTTATTAAAGTAGCTGCATTGCGAACAACGGCAGGCAAATCGTTCCATAACGCAATCGACTGTACTGTTAAAGATTTGTGGTAGATTTCAGTACTATGGACTGGAAAGATGAGTGTAGACTCCGACATTGATCGAGAGGGCAAGTCATTGCCCAGAAAGAAAATTTTGTACAAAATTTTGTCATCATCTGCAGGTTGTTACGATATGGAGTAATATGCTGAAACTTTCCTAACTCAAAAATGTACCCTATACAATTATTCTGAACTCTTTCCAATTTACCCCGAAGGACTGCGGACAGATCGGGATACGCAACATCGGCATAATCAATGTGTAGGAAAATGAGGGAATAACAAAGATTACGACGTACAACAGGAGGAAGGTTTTTTCAAAGTATGGAAACAGAAGTAAACCGTCTTACAGACTCCCTGAACTTGTGGCCGCCAAGACATCGCCGAATCCATTACCACACCAAGATTTTTGAACATATTAGAAAACGGAATAACGGTGTCGCCAAGCCTCAGTTGAAGGGTAGTTAAGGAATTAAATTGAGCCAGCAAGGGGCATGTGCCAAATACAATGGCTTAAGTTCATGACGTCTATACCAGTCAAGCACGCTAGAGAGATCGTTGTTAAGATGCAACAAAGCATCTGGGAGGTCGTTAACAGTTGACGAATTATAAAGAGTAATAAAGATACTATCACTAATACTATTTATGAAAATTGAGAAAAGCAAAGGACCCTCCACGCTGCCCTGGGGAACTCCACATTTGATGTCAACAGGAGAAGAGAGTACAGATTCTACGCGGACATACACAAGAAGGGGTCAAACCAATAGCACAAAGCCTACTTAACAGGAGGACATGGTCCACAGAGTCAAAGGCCTTACTAAAATCAAGTAACACTAGCAAGGTAACACAACGCTTATCACAAGCAGATCTAATATCATTGGTGATCTTAATCAGTGCTACAGTGCCAGACTGGAACTTGTTAATCAGATTAAACTCCTCAAGATATTTCTGAATCTGTAAATAAGCTAAACGTTCAATAGCTTTTGACAACGTAGATATAACAGAAATGGGTATAGACTGTTCAAGAGAACAGTTGAAAATATGTGTTACAGGAGTAATAACTATATCCAGAATGGGTAAGAGGTACCTGAGTCCAATACCATCTCCTCCGACACTAATGGACTTGGAGTAAGTTAAAGCATCCCGGACCTCAGCATGTGTAACCAAGCTGAATGAAAAGGAAAGCACGTTGGTAGATGTAAGTAATTAACACCGGCCGTAAAAACCATCGTACTTATACAGGGTGTGCCAAATGTCTGGAATATAGCCAACAACTTCGCCATTTGTGGTTTTAAAGAAAAATGTTTTAAATACAAGTTTCTTTATTAATCGTGGCACATTTTTTGGAGATATTTGCTTCTATTGTTTTTTTTGTCTTTTTGTATTGTTTTGCAATTTTTTTGACATTTAAACTGTCAACGGCGTTATTTCGTCGCCTACTTTGATTGTAATTTACTGATTTAATATTTTCAGAGAGCGTATTTTTTTAACAACCATATGATTTGATATGTTCATCACGTAGAGATGATTTATCGGCTATCAAAATATGCAAAAAATACATATGCATCCCATTTAAAATAACAATGTTGATTGCCATTGCAACGAAACAAAAAACAACATAAACAAGCAAATATTGCCAATAAATGCGCCACAATTAATAAAGAATTTTTTACTTAAAACATTTTTCTTTAAAACCGCAAATGGCGAAGTTATTGGCTATATTCCAGACATTTGGCACACCCTGTATAAGTACGATGGTTTTCACGGCCGGTGTTAATTAAACTAAAACTAGAACTAACGCTAGACCTAAAACTATAAACTGTCGAATAGAACTATTAAAACTCAAGGTTAACGATGAAGCTTTATATTTTATTATTAAAATTTATTTCGGTGCTATAAGTTTCGAAATAACTTATTCCTTCATCAGGCACGACTGAAAGTACATGATGTAATAAATTAATTAAACGGAAAAATATAATAATTAAGTTACCGTCAAATCAAAGGAGTTGAAATTCGTAAACCACATTCACAATTGGATTGAAAATTAGAGATTAACAAAACTCCAGTAGAAACTTTCGGGTTAAGCCTAGGGTCTTTTGAAAAAATGTTTGACGTTAAGGATGCCATGTTGCATCAGAAACAAGTTTGAAGTGACGAAATCGGTTAAAATTTGACAATAATTACATGAATTGTGAAGTGTCTAATTGTCAACTTTTTGTCAAATCCGGATGGAAAAGGTTTCGTTGAGTTCACTAGCATCTTCCATGTGTGGCTGCTGTCGAGGAATCTCTATCGCCTCTCTCGTCACCCTTTGGACGTAATGTCCGTTTCTTGCTACCACTTTGGTTTTGTCAAACTCTATGGTGTCCTCCTTTGTGACAATGCTCTGCGACTGCAGATTGTGTTCCTTGATGCGGCATTCGATTTTATGTCCAGTTTGGCCAACTTAATATTTCCTGCAACTGTACGATAGCCGATAATCTCCCACTCTCTTTAATAGGGTTAGTTTGTTTTTGCTATGGCAAGCAGACCAAGATATCATTCTTCTTCAGACACCTCGAAATTCGCTTCGTCACACCTGAAACATAAGGAAGGCAGATAAAATTGGCTGGTGTCGTACTTACCGAGTCATCCTACTGTTTGCGTGGTTTGGTGGCTCGTTGGATATCTCTCATCGTATAGCCATTCTCCTTCAGTACATCTTCTAGGAATTTTTCTTCTTTCCTCAGGTCCTCTTTATCACATATCCTCTTTGCTCGTTAGAATAAGGCTTGAAAGCTTGCATGTACCTATTCGTATGCGTTTTCTTTCGATATACTCCCAGTTCCATGCCTCCATCCGTCTTCGTAGTGACCAACACATCCTGGAGTTGCTCTTATCTAAAAATTGGCGATCACAGGTGACAGAGGTGATCCCATGATTCGCATTGCTCCCTTCCTGCTAAAATAAGTCGACGATAGGCAGTACTGCACTAGTCCTGGAACATACTTAGGCAAACCCTCCAGGGTGAGTTTTTGGCGTAGACCATCCACGGCATCTTTGACTGGTACTCTGGTGAATAGAGATTCCACGTTGAAACTTGCCAGGATATCCTGAGGGTCTAGCTTCATACTCCTAATTGATTTTACAAAATGTGTGTAATATCTGACATATGACGTGATCTTGTCGTCGTATTCATTTCTGTCCATAATCACGGTCGTATTCCTCTTGTCCGCTGGTAGGACGATAATGTCTGATTTTTTCCTTATCGGTCATTAAGTTAATACACCAAGTACACTTAAGTTAATTTGGTCAATATGTCGACTTGCAAATACAACTAGTATAAAACCAAATTTAAACCAAATCAAACAAATAACTTCATCACCAATCCAACAATACAATTAAACTTTGGAATATTCATTGCGACCAAATCGAGGTAAATTCAAATCTTCCCCCACATTCGCGTTTCACAACAGAGGACGCGCGTGTCAGGGGGTTCGTTGGAGGGTAACAGAATTAATTGCCGCGTAGATTTATGCGACCGCTTATAATTATTATGACAAAGTATGCCCGAACGGGGTGTCATCGCGTGTAATTGATTGCCGACATGTGAACGTAATGACGTTTCAGCCATTAGCCGACTCGCGTCCACATTGATTTTCAACGAGAATCGACGAACGTTATTTCAACAATGTGTGTAATTCCAACACCACCACATCATAAATGAACACAATGTTACAGTTGGTTTTAAATGGGTATCGATTTGAAATGAGGGAGATTTCGCCATCTATGAATTGGGGGTTAAATCGAGTTTTAGGAGTTTTATAAAGGAATTCGTTGGGATGAGAAAGATTACTTTGTTGTGTATATTTGAAAACGACGATGCTGTTTAGAGAATGTGTATAATTCGAACAACACCACATCATAAATGAACACAATATTACCGTTGGTTTTAAATGGATATCGATTTGAAATGGGGGCGATTTCGCCATCTGTGAATTGGGGGTTAAATCGAGTCTTATAAAGAAATTCGTTGGGGTGAGAAAGTTTACTTTGTTGTAACTATTAGGAAACTATATTCACTGTGTTATTTAAAGAGATATTAGGGGGGATTAAATAAAGATGTCACAAAATTCTCGAATTTCTTATAATTACAAAATTTCTTGTTACATCTCATAACATAATTAGATTCTAATTAATTAATTAATTCTTTTTTTTTTAACTTCGCTTTAAGATTGTAACATTTTTTGCGTGATTTTTTGTAAGAAAGAAAATTACGTGGAAATTTTTCGTTATCGGTTGGTGGCAGCCTCGAACGAATTAGAAGAAAAGTTTTATAGTTTTGACGACAGTTAAGCCGGGAGGGCTGAGTACCTCGATATTTTCATGGGATTACGGAACCGAATTTATATTCTTTTTACGTTTGGCGCGCGCGACGTCGACGCCGGAATTTCCTGCCATTCGAATCCAAAGTTAGCGAGAAGTTGGACGCGCCAATTTTTGTGTCGCTTTTAATGCAATTGTAATAGGGTTCCGGGTCGTGAAATTCGGCACGAATAATAATTGTTTCGTATAATTTTTTATGATTTAATTCTTCTTTTACAGTTTCTTAGAATACTTTTTTTTTAAACATTTGATTTAACATAATTTAAGGAATGTGGTTGAAACAGTGTTGTTTAGTTAAAATAAAGAGGTCGTTTTCCGGGATGTGGGGGTCACACGATTCTACTCTAATGCACAACACAACAAGTTGTTTAGTGGAAAATTATGGCCCGCAGAGAACGCTGGACGCGTCGAATACTAACTACCGACGGCGTAAACTGCGAACAACAGACATAAATTTGTCCAACGGACCTATTGAATACAGTGCTCGCGGATTACCATAATTTCCGCGGCTTATAAAATTTTAATTACCAATTCGGACATAAATTTCTATCGATTTATCATAAATGGCGGTAAAATTAATCGGAAATTATTTCAAGGGGCGACTGTCGCTTCATCCTCTTGTTGTCACAAGTCTATTTCGTGTTTTCAATGCAACATCAATGAGACTAACAGAGAGAAATTGATTTCGAAATCCATAATTATATTAATTATTATCACCATTAATACAATTTCCTTTTTCATTCAATTATTGATAAATTCGTGTCGATTAGTTGGTTTTAAATATGACATAACCCCGAGTGGCATTCAATTATAGAGGCTGCCGTCACCCCCAGTGAACTTTCACCCCTCACATTCAAATCCAGCATCGAAAATGCAAATTTTCCAACTTTTTTCAAACATTTTTTTTATTTGTTTTTTGGCACGGAGTGATAGGATTGTAGGCGTAGCCAGAGATACGCGATATGTCCAGATTGTTTTTGCGTTCTTTTTTTCTATCTATTCGCATTTTCGTTCACCAGGGTTCACACACATATATTTTTTTAAATCCGTGCGAAATGAAGCGCATACTAACAAATCCTGCTCTTTAATCTAAATTATTACACCTAAAAAAATGTTTTCCAAACGTAGATTATACACGTTTGTCATCACGTTAAACAACGTGCAATTCTTAATAATGGGAAGCCATAGTTGGTGGTTGGTACACTTGAAACGGCATGTTCTACATATCATTTGGTCGAGTTAATTACGTAGACGCAAGGCAGATAGGAGCCGCTTCGAAGCGGTTTTAATTAGGTCCCGGGATCCCGCAGGCGACCGGCAAAGATTCCCCATTAATCTCTACCGTTCGGATTTGAGAAGCGTTTTCCCATTTCTACCTGTAGGTTCAGCAGTGATTTAGTGCCGCGGAGCGACTTGAATTCGTTCGTAAACTTTGCCAATTATTCTATTATTGAGTACGGCCAATTTGAATTCACGGTTTGGTTTTACCTCGGTAACCTGAATACTAAATTGATAAAATTATTAGAAAGAAAATAATTAAAATATTGTCAAATATATTTGATGATTTGGCAAAAATGCTTTCTCAAACTTAGTATTCCTAAAATGTTTCGAATCCTGTACGCCACCATCAACATTTTCACATTTTCAAAAGTCAAAAAGAACAAAATTGTAAGAATACAATTTGCTACAACTCTTGTTCTACAAGTTCTTTGTAACATGTTCTGAATCCCGTGCGCTATTATCAAGAATATGCAAAAGCACGATTTCATCATATTTTTACATTTTCCTCGATATATCCGCATCTGAGAGCAAAAGTAGAAAAGAGCAATATTGTTAAGAATACAATTTGCTACAACTTTTATAACAAAGGTTGCTTTCTAATATGTTCTGAATCCCGTGCGCTATCATCAACAATATGTAAAAGCACGATTTCATCATATTTTCACATTCTTACATTTTCCTTGATATATCCAGATCTGAGAGGAAAAGTAGAAAACAGAAATATTGTTAAGAATACAGTTTGCTACAACTTTTATTCTAAAAGTTTTTTTGTAATATCTTCTAGATACCGTGCGATATCATCAACAATATGTAAAATCACAATTTCATCATATTTTTACATTCCTACATTTTCCTTGATATATCCGGATCAGAGAGGAAAAGTAGAAAATAGCAATATTGTTATAAAAGTTTTGTTTTAAAAGTTTTTTGTAATATCTTCTGAATACCGTGCGCTATCATCAACAATATGCAAAAGCACGATTTCATCACATTTTTACATTCTTACATTTTTCCTCGATATATCGGCATCTGAGACCAAAAGTCAGAAAGAGCAATATTGTTAAGAATACAATTTGCTACAATTTTTCTTTATAAGTTTTTTTGTAATATGTTCTGAATCCCGTGCGATATCATCAACAATATGCAATAGCACGATTTCATCATATTTTTACATTTTCGTTGATATATCCGGATCTGAGAGCAGAAGTAGAAAAGAGCAATATTGTTAAAAATACAATTTGCTACAACTTTTGTTCTAAAAGTTTTTTTGTAATATGTTCTGAATCCCGTGCGCTATCATCAACAATATGCAAAAGCACGATTTCACCATATTTTTAGATTCTTACATTTTCCTCGATATATCTGCATCTGAGAGCAAAAGTAGAAAGGAGCAATATTGTTAAGAATATAATTTGCTACAACTTTTGTTCTAAAAGTTTTTTTGTAATATGTTCTGAATCCCGTGCGCTATCATCAACAATATGCAAAAGCACGATTTCACCATATTTTTACATTCTTACATTTTCCTCGATATATCTGCATCTGAGAGCAAAAGTAGAAAAGAGCAATATTGTTAAGAATATAATTTGCTACAACTTTTGTTCTAAAAGTTTTTTTGTAATATGTTCTGAATCCCGTGCACTATTATCAACAATATGTAAAAGCACGATTTCATCATATTTTTACATTCTAACATTTTCTTCGATATATCTGCATCTGAGAGCAAAAGTAGAAAAGAGCAATATTGTTAAGAATATAATTTCCTACAACTTTTGTTCTAAATGTTTTTTTGTAATATGTTCTGAATTCCGTGCACTGTCATCAACAATATGCAAAAGCACGATTTCATCATATTTTTACATTTTCCTTGATATATCCGGATCTGAGAGCAAAAGTAGAAAAGAGCAATATTGTTAAGAATACAATTTGCTACAACTTTTATTCTAAAAGTTTTTTTGTAATATGTTCTGAATCCCGTGCGCTATCATCAACAGTATGCAAAAGCACGATTTCACCATATTTTTACATTCTTACATTTTCCTCGATATATCTGCATCTGAGAGCAAAAGTAGAAAAGAGCAATATTGTTAAGAATATAATTTGCTACAACTTTTGTTCTAAAAGTTTTTTTGTAATATGTTCTGAATCCCGTGCACTATTATCAACAATATGTAAAAGCACGATTTCATCATATTTTTACATTCTAACATTTTCTTCGATATATCTGCATCTGAGAGCAAAAGTAGAAAAGAGCAATATTGTTAAGAATATAATTTCCTACAACTTTTGTTCTAAATGTTTTTTTGTAATATGTTCTGAATTCCGTGCACTGTCATCAACAATATGCAAAAGCACGATTTCATCATATTTTTACATTTTCCTTGATATATCCGGATCTGAGAGCAAAAGTAGAAAAGAGCAATATTGTTAAGAATACAATTTGCTACAACTTTTATTCTAAAAGTTTTTTTGTAATATGTTCTGAATCCCGTGCGCTATCATCAACAATATGCAAAAGCACGATTTCACCATATTTTTACATTCTTACATTTTCCTCGATATATCTGCATCTGAGAGCAAAAGTAGAAAAGAGCAATATTGTTAAGAATATAATTTGCTACAACTTTTGTTCTAAAAGTTTTTTTGTAATATGTTCTGAATCCCGTGCACTATTATCAACAATATGTAAAAGCACGATTTCATCATATTTTTACATTCTAACATTTTCTTCGATATATCTGCATCTGAGAGCAAAAGTAGAAAAGAGCAATATTGTTAAGAATATAATTTCCTACAACTTTTGTTCTAAATGTTTTTTTGTAATATGTTCTGAATCCCGTGCACTGTCATCAACAATATGCAAAAGCACGATTTCATCATATTTTTACATTTTCCTTGATATATCCGGATCTGAGAGCAAAAGTAGAAAAGAGCAATATTGTTAAGAATACAATTTGCTACAACTTTTATTCTAAAAGTTTTTTTGTAATATGTTCTGAATCCCGTGCGCTATCATCAACAATATGCAAAAGCACGATTTCACCATATTTTTACATTCTTACATTTTCCTCGATATATCTGCATCTGAGAGCAAAAGTAGAAAAGAGCAATATTGTTAAGAATATAATTTCCTACAACTTTTGTTCTAAAAGTTTTTTTGTAATATGTTCTGAATCCCGTGCACTATCATCAACAATATGCAAAAACACGATTTCATCATATTTTTACATTTTCCTTGATATATCCGGATCTGAGAGCAAAAGTAGAAAAGAGCAATATTTACAATTTGCTACAACTTTTGTTCTAAAAGTTTTTTTGTAATATGTTCTGAATCCCGTGCGCTATCATCAACAATATGCAAAAGCACGATTTCATCATATTTTGACATTCTTACATTTTCCTCGATATATCTGCATCTGAGAGCAAAAGTAGAAAAGAGTGATATTGTTAAGAATACAATTTGCTACAACTTTTATAATAAAACTTTCTTTCTAATTTGTTCTGAATCTCAGGCGCTATCATCAACAATATGCAAAAGCACGATTTCATCATATTTTTACATTCTTACATTTTCCTCGATATATCCGCATCTGAGAGCAAAAAGTAGAAAAGAGCAATAATGTTAAGAATACAATTTGCTACATCTTTTGTCTTAAAAGTTTTTTTATAACATGTTCTGAATTCCGTGCGCTATCATCAACAATATGCAAAAGCACGATTTCATCATATTTTTACATTCTTACATTTTTCTCGATACATCCGCATTTGAAAGCAAAAGCATAAAAGAGCAATATTGTTAAGAATACGATTTGCTACAACTTTTATAATAAAACTTTCTTGGTAATATGTTCTGAATCCCGTGCGCTATGATCAACAATATGCAAAACTACGATTTCATCATATTTTTACATTCTTACATTTTCTTCGATATATCCTCATCTAAGAGCAAAAGTAGAAAAGAGTGATATTGTTAAGAATTCAATTTGCTACAACTTTTATAATAAAACTTTTTTTCTAATATGTTCTGAATCTCATGCGCTATCATCAACAATATGCAAAAGCACGATTTCATCATATTTTTACATTCTTACATTTTCTTCGATATATCCGCATCTAAGAGCAAAAGTAGAAAAGAGTGATATTGTTAAGAATTCAATTTGCTACAACTTTTATAATAAAACTTTTTTTCTAATATGTTCTGAATCTCATGCGCTATCATCAACAATATGCAAAAGCACGATTTCATTATATTTTTACATTCTTACATTTTCCTCGATATATCTGCATCTGAGAGCATAAGTAGAAAAACAACCTTGTTAAGAATACAATTTCCTACACCTTTTATAATAAAAGTTTTTTTCTAATGAGTTCCGAACCTCGTGCGTTGTCATCAACAGCATGTAAACTCATTTCACTCATTTTCAATAAATCGTAGTAAATTTCGTGTTGAATTAAATCTTAGCCATTTAAATTAAAACCGAAGATTATTTATTTCACAGCACGAATTCGAAAAGTCCCTTTTCTATTCATCAATGAACCAATTTCGTAGAATTGAGCATTATTAATTCGTGATGAAATATAACAGGAAGTGGAAACCTGCGGTTTGGATATATCTCACCATATTCCCTATTAGCTAATAAATGTACTCGTAGTTTCATCATTAAAAGTTAACATCGACGATACAATAAATTATTTGATAAATTATTAGCTTAATGAGTTAATTGATTGCTTTTAATTGTCACTGTTGTATTCAAGTAAGATCAAGAAAAATACCTTGGAAGTATCATTATAAATTCATGATAATAGGAAAATATGAAGCCCTAGAGTATGTTAAATACTGTTTTGTTTTTAGCATAAAATTGATTTTAAAATTAAATATTTTATACCAAAACTTTAAAATCTATGGTTATGATGCAAAAAGCTTAGATCCAGTAAACTCCAAAAGTTCCGTTTTCCTCGCTAAGTTTTATATTAGCGGATTAGCTACAAAGTTACTAGCTTCAATTACAACCCCCGCTTATGAATTTATGATAAACTCTTGCCAGGGCGGCGACTCCTCCGTTTCTCATTCTCAAAACTACCCCGCTTAATACCTTCGGTAGTTTGAGGGGGCATCCAACAAGACTAGAAACTCGAGCATTGGAAACGTCGGCGGCCGCTTTGACGATCAAAGTAACGGCACGCTGACGTCAGATCTTAACGCACACGCTCTCTGCGTTATGAATACGTAACTACAAGCGTTTCCGTTCCGCGAGGTATTCATACAAGTTAGGCCTCTGAAAAGTCCTCTTCCACAAGCTCCTTTCAAACTTGCCACTAAATCGAATCAAGGCATCTATGATGTGCGTAATATGAAAAGCGTTGAGATAGATATTCATTGGGAAATGTATACACCTTGTATGTATTTTTTTATCTTGTCTCAGTTCGCATTTTACGAGATGGTTAGGGCCACTTTACTAAATCGAGACACTCTTGGGTCGTAATTAACTTACGCCCGCCCCTATTCCAATTATACCCTTGTGGTCGCAGAAAATGAAGGGTAGAAGGAGTGAGTTGAAGTGAAGAGGATGCGCTCGCACCGTGTTTGCTCTTACCGCCCAGTCTGCTTTTTAACTAACCGCCATCAACAAGTGTAGTAGTACTATACCTACTACCTTCGTTGAAGGTGGCGCCACGTTGCGAGCCGCCGGAAGCGCCTCCGCCCGCATCCGGTGGGGCACCATGCTCTTCTCTCCCTCGATGCTCGAAGTCGGTCATTTATTATACACAGGTTCGCGCCGCGCCGGTTCGCGATTTATTTCGAACTGTGCGACCCCTGGCGTCTCCCTTAAATATTTCATTTGACGAGCGGACCGCGCTAAACGGCCTCGAAAAATAAGCTTTTAGTCTGCGTGAATAAATCGCAAGGTCTGCTACGAGAATAGTACTCTTCGCCGCGCCGGAGGAAACGGAAAAGCCCGAAACAGATAGCAATTAACTTTTCTTCCAGACGAAAATTTATAGCCCCTCATCTTATTTCGTGTATGAAATTTTTTGCGTCAAAATATAATTTAAGATATAAGTGTAGAAACCCATCTTAATTTAGATCCTCATTCACGCCGACAACTTTATATCCAAAAATCCAACTTAAATTAGGCGAAGGCAACGGGGATCTGTAGGGTGTCGGGGAAACTTGAAGGACTAATTAACCTCGTTTTCCGGCAATTTTCACGAGAAAGAGCGTCTCGTTGGAAACGTCGCTGTTCCGTGGGGACGTCGGGCGTCGCAACGCGTCTCGCAGGTGGCGCACATTTCGTCTTTCCAGCCACGTCGTGATTCTATTGTTGTGAAACGTGTGTCGCGACGGATTTTCTCGTTGTGACAGTTGACTACTTGGGCGTCCCTATGCTCCCCATCCCGAGGGGCGGCGGGACGCCGGGATGATTTGTGGCCACGTCGGGTTGTGGCGCGGGGATGACGGCGTCAGCGGGGATACAGAAAGCACAACAAATGCCTGCAGGTGCTCCGGCGACGTCGCTCAGACGATAACGCAATAATTTTTCCACTTGACGTTTGTGGGCTTTGATTCCGGGGACTACAATCCCTCCCCCCTTCGATTTTGCGGATTAATATTTCAAACCGTTAAGACGCCCCGCCGTTTTCTCTTTCTTTCATTTTATATATTTTTTAGAAACATGAAATCGAAACGAAATCGAACTAAAACGAGGGTGTTTATATCGAAAGTTTGAGAGTTGGTGTGATAACGTAAAATAAACGTTAACCCGCACCCGCTTATTAAAGATACAAACGGCGAGAGGGAAACGTCTCGGGGATAAGTTTAGTGCCCCGCGGAAAACACGGCAGAAGGGTGGAAACGGTCCGGGGAAGAAGATAACGATCCCCTCGCTTACGAGGTGCGAAACCGTAAGTTTTGGCGGAGGCGCCGGGGGGTTGGTACGCAATTCTCCAACAACATCGCGTACCTTTCGTTTAGGGAACAGAAAAGGGGAACATATCGGCTTTGTTCGTATAGATGCTGAGATCCCGATCCGCGATATTGGATCGCGCGAGATTGCCGGGGATTTGCGGACCCCCCAAATAGAACCTCGTAGGGCCGCAACTTTTCCTACGTGACCGCAATGCTCTCGTCGGAAACATCGTTGCGCTGACGGGCCGCGGCCGGCTCACGATGGATATTTATGAAAAGCGCCCCCTCTTGCCGGTTAGCGCCGGAAACTTTTATCGAAAGTGTGCGCAAATCCCCGGCGGCAGTGATTTACCGTATTGCGAGGATTTCGTATGGAAATCCGCTGTTACCCTTGTGTCCTCGGGGAAACCACCACCCGGAACGAATTAAATTTGTATTAGGTGTATCGTCATAATGCGCTATTTTTACATTCTACAACGAATCTAGTAAATAATAATAATAATACTTTATTTTCACGGTTTCAGTAATTATATTAAAAATTTCATTTACAACTTACGTAAATCTTTACAATTATCACTGACAAATCGAAAATCGGAATGTAAAGAAAAGAATAATACAGTGTGTTAATTAATTATCGTACCCGACGCCATTATTACAAGTATGCAACCCAATACGATATTGGTTAATCTTGCTACAGTATTAAACATGGCGGAAGACCTAAGAAATAGAAAACATTACCTGCCTAAATGGACAATAGAATGCAACGAGTTCTATCGAATTATTTAAGTAACTCTATATAATTCGTAAGGATATAATTCGTGTTATAGGAATTTGATTCTTAAATAAATAAATTAGATTTAACAGAGCAAACGTTGTGTGGCTAGCTAACCATTTTATACCAGGGGAAACCGATAGCAGAGGTGGCGGATTATCAAAAATTCAACAGATGGAAGTGTACCTGAGAAGTCCACCTATTTGAGAAATGTTTGGATAAGATATCCTGCTACCCGTGAAGAATTAAACAAAGTTGCTGAAGAATGGGCTGCTAACAGTCATATACCCAATGTTATTTGAGCAATTGACAGCACCCATTTAAAGATTAAAGATGTTTAGAGATGTTTACGAGTGTTGATGCTTCATGGCCTGGGTCAGTCCATGACAGCCGTATATGACACAATTCATCTACATATATATCCCATCATGCTTAATCACGACCAAGATTTATGTTTACTGGGCGACAAAGGCTATGCTTTGACACTTTGGATGTTGACAAACGTTGATCCCTCGGTTGATGACATTTTTTTTCTTTAAACACAGTATTCGTTGCACACATAACTACGAACCTCACGCGTACGTAATCTATACAAAACAACTGAGTATACGTTGCTGAGACGTGAACCAACGTGAACTAACACGTTGTTACACTTTTGAAGTGCGTACTACTCTTTAAAAGTATTTACTCCCTACACACATATGTGAGTAAATTCTACCGGAATTAAAAGCGTACAACATCCGAAAGTATTTGCTATGCAGTAAATTCTTTTTTGTAATTCGCGACGATAATGAAAGCTATTACAGTACTCAAACGGGTGCTGTAATGACACTCTTTACAGCATCCGATGCTGTAATGAGATTTTAGTAACATTTTATGGAATCAGTTCAAGTTGGTGACATTGGGTCATTAATTTTTCAAGTTGTCAATGTGACAGTGTTTGTCTATGGATGTTTAAACACGTTCTTAACATCGAATACAAGGTCCACAATGATGAGGACATTGAACATTGAGCAATTTCTCTTATTTTGGGAGGTGTACATGAAACATTTTTATCAGGTGAATACGTTTTGTGTTTTGACAGTTTCTATTTGTCATTCAAATTTCTATTTTCAAATGTTACGTTGTTACCAACTGCTACATACCTATTTTCCTACATTGTCAAAATTATTTTATTTTTGAGAAAAAAAAAAGGATAAAAACGCGAATTACAAAAAATAGCATAAAAAACACGTTTCATAAGACTTAAAGTACTCATTCATTAAAAAACTCGTGGCTTCGCCACTCGTTTTTCAACTTGAATTCGTGCATTTCAAGCGTGTCTTACGAAACTTGTTTTTTAATATACTATTATCTACGACTGCTTGGATAAGTCATCATTACCGCACTCATTTGAGGTGATTTGAGTTACGTAATGAAGTTCATTACCGCACTGGTTTCATTACGTAACGCATTTTTAGCCTAATCAGAACAGATTTAATTTATTGAAACGAGCAACAATACAAAAGAAAAAGTGCTATCTATTTACAGAGAAACAATACTATTGTTTACTTGTTTATTTATTATAAACATTAATTGTTATGTTTTTACATTTCGAAACACTTATTCCAGACGAGTAAACATGTTGTTGAAACTGACAATTCAAACTTGTCAACAATCATTTCAAAATATTTTTATAAATGTTAAATAGACTTTTTTAAAGAAATTGATTTTTTAGTAATTTTTAGCAGTCGTAGATAAAATGCTGTATATCACACGTGGGCTAGAGCATAATTACAGTACTGGTCTACGACCTCGTCGTGCAATTCTCCACACTCGTACAGTAATTATGTTTCTAGCCCATTTGTAATATAAATAACTATTTCCTCAAGCATTAGCATGTACTACTTTTTTATTCAACCTCCCATTATTAATCTCATGTAATCTCCTAAAAACCATGTAGTTGTGCTAGGGGCGGATACGATTAACAAATTAATTAAAAAATTTTGTTATATAAGGTAATATTATGTTCAAGTAATAACAAGTACAGGAAAAATGCGCCAATAACCTAATTAACAAATCAACAAAGATCGGTACAAAGCAAAAGGTATTAAAACAACTGATCAATAACCGATCTATCAGATCGCAGCAAGAATGACTTGATCCATCCCTTTAGAAATGTAATTAAGAGCAAATGCAATACATATATTTTGTACATTTCAGGTAAGAATCTGTTAAACATTTTGTACATTAAAACTGGGTACTATTGTTCACATATTTTCTTAGCAAACTTAGGTTGAAGTACGTATGCTCTTTTTTATATCGGGTTTGTAGTGATTCCTTATCAGATGTCTATTTTTGCATGTATAAGTTATAACCTCGTATATAAATAACTTCCGGACATCCAAAACTCCAAACATAGGAGTGGTGATGGGTACAAGTTCTCCTTTTTTAATATCTTTAATGGTTTTAAGTGAGTGACGTATAGACCACCCCATGCCAAGATTCCATAACGCACCCTCGACTCTACCAAACAATCATACAATGTCTTTAAGTGATAAGCATTGAGTATGGAACTTATATTTGATATTTGAATTTATACAGTAAAGTTCTTAATATTCTTGATATATTTTCAACATGCCTGTCTCATCTCAGATGACTATCAATTACCACTCCGAGATAACAAAAACTATGTGTGGATTTAAATAATAGGGTATTTGTTGTCAAGTTAACAGACAATTCACTCTCAAACGATTATAAGAAAGTCAATGAAATATTTTAATTACATCACTCTCTTTCTTAGCCCTCACGTTGCATCTGAGTATACAACAACAGTATTATCAGCAAAGCATGTCATATCCCCCGCAACGTCACAAGTTAACAAGCTGTTCATATAAATATTAAATAACAAGGGGCCCAAAACTGTTTTCTGAGGCAAGCCATTTTTAATGGTTTGATCAGTACTATGCACATCATCAACTTTGACTGTTTGCGTTGGGTCCGTTAAATAACTGCAAAATAGAGTGTTGGCTGTGCCCCTTATTCCTATGACATCAAGAACATTCAATAATCGCTGATGGTTTACTAAGTCAAATACCTTTGCTAGCGCCAAGGATATTGCTAATGTTGGAGTGCCCTTTCCAAGTAGAGAGTATAAGCGTTTTATCAGGTTTGTGATGACATCAGTAGTTGATATACCTGTTATAAATCCAAATAAATAATTTGGATATTAACTTAAGTTTTTTTTTAGATAAAGCTTTTCCGCATATCTTGCTTAATGTCGCTACTAAGGATATATATTGGAATTCATGTTACAAGTTAATGAATAAATAATAAAATAACTTCTACTTGCTTAATTTAAATATACAGTCGTACATGTTTCGGGAATTACATTCCCAACTTCAGCGACAAGCTGTTAAAATATTGAAAATCACATTAAAATATAATTTACCGTAAATAATATGTTAATGTGATTTTCAATATTTCTTCAATCGAAATTTTCAATATACTTTTAAAATCAATTAACCAAAATTTACAAAATGAAATGCGAACTTTGAACATTTAAAAAAAAATTTTAAGAAAGAGTAACAAAGGAGAAAAAAGAGAAATATATATAATATAAAAAGAGAAAAGGGAACTCGCCGTCAGCAACCGTAAGAAAGATTTCAAACCAAATAGAACAATTAAAAAACTTTAGTTTTCTGAAGGAAAAGCCATGTCATGTTAAATTAAAATTAGATTTTAATAAAATTTAAATGGTATCATAATCACGTCAAATCTAAGGAAAAATTGAAAA
Source organism: Onthophagus taurus (assembly GCF_036711975.1). NCBI lineage: Eukaryota > Metazoa > Arthropoda > Insecta > Coleoptera > Scarabaeidae > Onthophagus > Onthophagus taurus. Next base: position 1,283,775 of record NC_091968.1, on the reverse strand, counting down.
TAAAATTAAATATAATAGAGAATAAAAGAAAGAAAGTCTTACCTATAAAAGGGTATAATTAACACATCAAATTATAAAAATAAATATTAAGTGTTAAAATATTAAAATTGGTTTGTTCTTTGGAGAAGATTGAAAGACACTGAAGGCGAAACCAGAAACGTCCTCAAAAAGAAAAGAAAAACAGGAAAAAAAACCCAGGACAAAGAAAGAATATATGAAAAGAAAACATTCAGGGTAACAAGTTTCAAAACTGTGGAATTACTTTTTTTTATGTATATACTATTGCAATTGCAACATTTAAATAGAATAAACCCCACTATTTTTCAGTTGATATATCTTGATATATCTTTCTTTTATATGACAATTGGAAAGTAAATTATATAAAGTATTAAGTATAAGTTAATATTTACTATTATATAAAGTAAATAAGAAATTGCTTTCTGCGGAAATAGAGTTATAAGGAATAGATTTGTAAATTGAGGTATATATTGTTTTAATGTATAATGGATCCTTCTGTTGCTGAATTCTAAGTATAAGTTTGTCTATAATTTCTTTTGGGAAACCATTCTTTTTTACTAAATTATATATATAATTAAATTCCACATTTCTATTTTCATCAGATAAAGGATAATTCATCTATTGCATCTATTGAGAACGGCCGAATCAAATTGCAAAAAGTAAAGTTATTTATAAACTTTCAAAACAGACAAATCCAAATATGTAAAAATATACAGGGTGTTCCATTTAAAAAAATAAAGTAGGTGGCGACTTCCGGTATAACCGGAAGTGCTAGAAATCTGAAAATATTTTAGACGAAGAGAACGTAATTGATAATACTTAAGTCTGAATTCTCAATTTTTTATTTTGGCCAGAACCACAGAAACGTCTAATGACCGGTCTCGCTGAGACACCCTGTATTTAAATAAAGCAAGTAGAAGTTATTTTATTACTAAGGATATAGTTTTGAAGCGATGTTGTATTCCCTTTTTTGTGTGGTTTCAAAGACATTATTTATAAGCGCAGGGTTTTGTTACTTCTTCACATAGATTTTTGAGTATTTCAGCTTTTATATTATCTCTTCCCGGTGATTTACTATTTTTTAGATTTTGTATTAGAGATTTTACCTCATGCTCAGTTACGGGTGTGGACACGATCCCCTTTCTGTTACATCCCCTGTCGGTATACGGATATGCTTAATCTACTTATCCTGCTTATCACACACAAAATGAGTTAGTTGTCTTATAATTAAATATCCTTTATTTTACACTTTAACCATAATCTCGTACATATTTCTTTTTAAAATGGGTATCTTAAGTAACTCCGATAATAATTCAGGCTTGAAGGCAATTTGAATCGAAGGGTACGTCGTTAGAGTCGGTGCTATCAGCAACGAAGGGGGTTTCTTCGACGGTAGTTCGCCAACATAATGGGACCCCTTAAACAGTGATCAGTGCGAAATTTGTCGCGGGCGGCCGCCGACGCATTACACTTAATATCAATTTGCGCCGGTTATGGTAATTAGGGTTGAAATACTGCGGCGTCCTGCAGTTGGGCTCAATTTACGGTACTCGGAGGCAGAAGTTTATTATCGAAGGAGATGCCGTCGTCTAAGTTATGGAAATTTATGCGTGTGGAAGAAGACGAAAACGCATCGTGTCTTACAAAAGAATTTGATGAATGCGTTTTGTAAGGTTTAAATGAATGATCTGTGGTGAGCGTCGGCGCCACGACGCTTCTGCCGTGTAGAATCGTTCCAAACGGTCGCGTTCCGGGGGTTCCGTCGCGGAACGACGCGCCACTGCGTCGGACGCGCCCTATTAATACGTGCAATTATTACAAATTCAACGCGGCGGATTAATTAGGTCGGTTTTGTGCCGAGGCCGGCAACGAACTCGCTATAAATCTGTTGACCGCAGCGCTTCCCGGTTTGCAGTGCTCTCAACTGCCACCAATTTATACGCTCCGGTCTGTGCATCCCGTACCTTGATTGTACCACCTACCCCCTCACTAACCCCACGTCGGATACTAGTTCAATTCATTTTAAAGACTCCTACAAACACCCAACCACAGTTAGATTTATCGCTAAAACTACAAATATTTTTTATTCATTTAACAATCTTATTTTTCCACTCAATTACTATCTATCTACATTTTCCTTAAGCTTAAACTCTTAACCACTTTCTGAACGCGTCGCACCATCGAATTATTATTCCCTACCTAGAGCGTCGTAATCGTGCCCCGGTACGAAAGTTATCTGGCGTTGCGCCCCCGATAGATTAGACGACGCCCGAACTTCGGCGTCAAACTATTAAAGAGACGTAAGGCCGATACGAAAACGATCGAGCAGCTTTGCAGATTACCACCGTTCGAGAATTTTTTTTTTCGATAAATCCCAACACACTTCCGAAGATGATTTCTTGTCACATCGCACAATACGACGCTAATTAGGAGATATCCTAACCCGGAACGACGACGACGGATCTATTGATTGCGCGGCGCGACCCCCATATGCAGCCCGCGCGATGACAACGACGCCGCAGCTACCATCTCTGTCGGTATCTAACAAGGCACCATCCATGTCTGCCTCTCTTTGAAGGCCGAAATAATTAGTTCCAAAGTCAGATCCGACTGCGCGCCCAGATACGGCTCTTTGTGTACTACCCCACCAACGCTGTCCTTCTTATCCGCAAATGCGTGGAATGAGACCTCAGCAAAGAGGGACATGTAGTACTCGTTATTTCTCCACAACGACTTTGTAGACATGGATGATTTCAACTTTAAATCAGAACTTATTATCAACAAACTTCTTTTATAGTATTAAACTTTTTGCGTATCATTGGACATCCTTTGAGTAAAAGGTTTCAAAGGAAAGAATTTTCAAAAATGACACACATTTATTTAAGTCATATTCCATATAATCTATGTTATAATCTATTATAGTAGATAGCAACGAGACAAGTATTCAAAATTACACAATCCGCTTTCATATGTTCAAGCATATTTATCCTTCTTATTACCTCATATCTAGAATGTAATAAAATAACGTCATCTTGTGGGATGCTACATTATCTGCGGTGGTATCTAGTTGACATTCATATTTAGTTATAAAGTTTTCACCTATAATTTAAGTTTTATTTATTATTTCGCTTGTAATACCGTTTAATTTACAACAACTCCAATTTAATAATTGATATGAAATCTCTTTTATTCTAGATCAATTCCAGATTTATTTAACAGATATTTCATTAGGTTAGAATCGTTTCTACAATTACTGTTTAATATTTGTCAATGTTGGAATGTGACCCCATTGATAGGTATGTTTTTGTATTATATATTTAATGGGGTAGAGTTTGAGCGTGAATTTGAGTGGTATAGTGTTGAACGATTTAATAACAACACAATTAAAAACAACCAAAATAAAACCGATACTAATTGCTAAGTACGTAGACGATCTGTTACTAATCTTACCCAAGAATGAATATCCAAAACTATTGGACACATTCAACAGTTACAATGATCGATTGAAATTTACAGTAGAAACGCCCGATAATGATAAATTACCCTTTTTGGATATAGTTCTGGTTATGAATCGAAACAACTCAATTGCAACGAAATGGTATAAAAAAGAAATTGCTAGCAATAGACTGTTAAATTTTCATAGCAATCACCCTAAGTCCCAAATCATTAATACCATGAACAATTACATAAAAAGAGCTATCTCAGTTACAGACAATGCATTCCTAAAAGAAATAAGAAAACAATTATATAACATTTTATTAGAAAATTTCTACCCTAAAAGATTAGTCAATGATGCTTGGTATAGAATTAAAAATTCTATTGATAATGATAATCAAGATAATAATACAACTTCTCACATATCGAGACCTACAGAACAATATAAAAAAGAATATTTTTTAAGAAGTAAAACAAAAGATAAATCAGAAGGCCAATCATTAATTACACAATATTTCGATAAACATAATCAGAAGAATGATAGTGAACAAGATAATAGAAATATAAATGACGAAAATAATAGAATAACAAATTTGAATAAGTTTTGTAAGATTAAATACATACCGTCATTAACGAATAAAATAACTTCAGTATTCAGTGATCATGATTTTAAAGAAATTAAATTTGCAAAATACAATGATAATAAAATAAACACATTGATTTCAAATATGAAGGATAAAATTAAGATGATAGACAAAGTCGATACCGTTTACAAATTAAATTGTATGAATTGTGATAAAGTTTATATTACAGAATCAAAACAACACCTGAAAAAACGAATTCAACAACATCAATATGACTCAAAACAGATCAAAATAAATAATAAAACAGTCAACATTCTGTACTATTAAACCACAAATTTGACTTTGAAAACCCCAGGATTCTCAATACAAATAATAATACCTTAATAAGGAAAAATTTAGAATCAATTTATATAACAAAAAATATCAATCACACAGTCAATTTCAAAACTGATGTTGGGAAAATTGGCGCATTACGCGAATATCTTAGATAGATTAAATATATAAAGCGAGATAGATAGAAGACGTTTGGGAGTGGTAGAAAGGAAGAACGAATTCCAGTTTTTGGGTAGTAAAATTAACATTGAAACTTCGTACAATGGTATTTCAAAACAGTTGTACAATGTGACGCACATACATGTATGCAAAGTAATTTTAAAATATTGTTTTTTTAAATCATCATATCAAGATTAGAGGTAAACTTTTTTAACATTCGACACCGATTAATTTTTGTATTTGTTTTGTGTGGTTTGAGATTTTTTTGGTCTTTTGTTGTGGTTTTTTTGTAGATAATATTACGAGTGACTATTTGTAGACTGAAGATGGGAGGTGTTCCCGCAACGTCTCAGATTGATTAATTTATAACAATTACGGAGGAAAAGTGGTCTTTTTAAAAAAAAAAACCTTTCATATTTAAAATATTGTTTTCATCACTAATTCTAAAAAGTTTGATGTGTATGCCATACTGTTCACAGGGAAATAAAGAATTTTAGATTACTCAAGTGTTTTACAAAGAATCAATAGATATTAATTTATGGTCGAATAATTAAGTTAAAATTAAATACTTATTCTAATTCTTGAAACGATAATTATTGTTGAATAATTAATTTTGCTTTGATGCTTGATGAAGCCACCTAACAAGAGTGGTGTTTAATATACGCCAAGAGATTTTGTGAGTTAATTAGTAATGATCTATCCATGTGTTTGTGCTCTAATGATATTAGCATGGATTGAATTAATACTAGTTTAGTAGAAGATCATTAATGTATTAAGACGTATTGAAAAGCACAACAAACATTCAATTTAATAATAATAACAATAAACTGTTTATTGAGCCAGAAATAATTATAACAAAAACAAGATAGAAAATTATTTGAAAAGAAACAAAAAAATATATAAATATAATTACCAAGGCAAAATAAAATAATCCTTACAACTAAAATAAACAAAAAAGTATTCAAATTACAATGGCTCAAATGGTACAAGAACAGAAAAGGTAGCAACACTACCACCGATTTTAACTTGTACCAAGACAAACAAAAACACAAAAAAAAACAAAATCGTATACTGAGTATTATTTAAAAAAAATCAAAAACAAAAAAAAAATAAAACAAAGTAAGATCAAAATTTACAATTCTCATCCTCAACTCTCAAAATCAAAAGTTAGTATGCAGAGTCTTCTAACCATCAACATATAACCTCGACAGACAAGGAGTTCCATAGTGGCGCAATCGGGTAAGAGAGGGAACGACAGAACTTAGCAGACCGGTGATGTGGTATTGTCATCACAAATCGTTGTCTCAAATTTAAGTTATGAATGTCTGTCCTAAATCTTATTTTATGGACAAGGTATGGAGGTTTCTCTATGTGAAGAATCCTATAAATTAGACACAAATATTGCAAACAAAATTTCTGTTTCATATTCAGCCAACCACTAGACATTAGAACGGGGGAAATATGAGCAAGAGTTTTGAACAACTTGTACCTTGCGCATTGATTCAAAAGACAAGGATGAGCTGAAAACAACACTATAATAATTGAAGTTGGACAAAACTAGGCTATCACATAATAAACGCTTGAGCTCGACAGACAAAAATTTACGCCATGAATACAAACGCTTTAATGCACCAAAAGCGTGCGCGCAGAATCCCTATATGCATACCAAAACACAATTGACTCTCTATAATGACATCCAAATTTTTAACCTCATCCGAAAAACGAATTGGTTTATCCAAAATGTCAATATAAATTCGAGACTCATCCGCAAACCCACCACCTCTTTTAGAGAATATGATACCCTGAGTCTTATCAGGATATCCGTGCAAAGAATTTTCAACTCGCCAATAATAATTCGACACATAGAAGGAATTTTATCGGGTTTAAAGCTGTAATACAATTGCGTGTCATCCGCATACAGATGATAAGAACAATTCTCACTCAAGTTTGGAAAATTGATTGCAAGTGTAAATGGTGAAAAGGTCGGGCCCAAAATAGAACTTTTAGGAACACCAGAAGAGCAGTTCACAGTTCACAATTCAGCTTAACCGACTGAACCCTATTTGATAAATAGCTATCGAATAGCTTAACCGCATGAACATCCAGTCCAATAAAGTTCAAAATGCACAACAGGAGACTATGATCAAGGACGTCAAAGGTCTTAGTGAACTACTCTATCATAAGTCTTTCTAAGATCTTTAAAAGAACCGACAGAATTGCAATGGGCCTCAGATCCTTGCAACCAGTGATGGAAACAACTTTGGGAATGGGAACAACAAAATCATGTTTCCAGCAATCCGGAAACACTGAATGAATCAAACAAAAATTGAAAACATCTACAGTGTCACAAACACGAAGAGGCAACTCATTTGATATAATAATAACATCAATGGGTGTTTCAGAAAAATTAGTAGTACGAGTTGGCTGGTCAACAATCTGCCTATCAATTTAAAGGAGTCTCGTTACAATTCGACAATGTTGTCAGGATTTTCTGAGCTCCAGATTCGCACATTATGAGTGTTTACACGTCCACTAATGTGAAATGTAGATTCATCACTAAAAACAACATGATCCAGAAAATCTTCGTGCAAAAAAATTTCTTGTGTAAAGTTGGCACGTAAACTATGGGATCACATCTGAACTTAATCCGTAACGCATGCTGCACGGTAATCACAGGCTGAATCTGCTTTTTAGCGCATGCGCGTACTTACAAACAACTGTTTGAAATGCTCTTTCATTTCATATATTAATTATGATTTTAAGTTTCACGTAATAAATACCACAAAGCGTTAAAACCCCGATATTCATTTAGAAACAACCTGTATATTGCTGAAAGAATCAATGAAATTTTGCGAGAAGTTGGTACTGAAAAATTCTTTGCTATAGTAACCAACAATGCCAGTGCAATGGTTAATATATTTCATGAAGTGTATAAACATATTTCTTGTTATATCTGTGATACGCTAAATCTGTTAATTGGAGACATTTCAAAAATGAAAACCATATCTACTATTATGAAAGATGTTAACACTGTCATCAAAGAAATTAACAATTTTGACGTTTTATTGGCTACTTTCAAAAAAATGCAAACTGAAAGAAATGCCACCAAAGCAGCCATTTTTTTAAAATTACTTGTGAAACACGATGGGGATCAATTATTCATAGTTTGAAAAGGTCTTCTTGATACAAAATATACGTTAAAAACATTAGCAGCTTGTGAAACAGTTGAAGCTATACTCAGAAAACAAGTTACAAAGTTGATATCGGATGACGATATTTTTTGGGTAACTTTTATCACTAATAAAAGTTTGAAGCTTTATTAGGTTTATTAGGTGATAAATTATCACCTAATAAACCATATTGTTAAACACATAACCCAACTGGAAGGAGATAAACCAAGGTTAAGCCAAGTATATGAATACTTTTATGAGTTGGAAAGTCATTTTGAAACATTTCTTTCTTCAAGCCCTTTGCTTAACCAAGAGGAAAGGGAAGTAAAAGACTTTTTAGTTAAGAGACAGCAAATGGATTTCTAGATCCAAATTTTAATGGGTTTCATCTTAATAGAGAAGAACAAATGCAAGGATAGCTACGGTAACGAGCCCAGATGAGTCTGCAGAGGTAATGGTAGAATTGGCCCTTTATCGATCTAAAGAAGAGTTATTTGGGAAACTATATGTTTTAATATACGTGGAAAATCTACATCTCGTTGTATGGTGGAAGGGGTCTTTTTTGTGTCGACATTAAGTAAAGTAGCGCTCAAATGCCTACGTCGAGTTAAGCAACAGAAAGAAGCTTCGGCACTCACAGCTTTATTCACAATGCGAAAAGAAATCGGCTTACGGCTGAACGAGCTGGTGAAATAACATTCATTGCTCATAATTTAAAATTATTAGATTCTGCCACCGGTGTGGATGTTAATGAAGGCAATGAAGACCTTGCTGATATTGAAGTAATTTGGAAAATTTGGCGGTGCTGTCTGAAAATTTATTAGGTTCGAACTAATAATTGTTTAATTTTTTATGCCAAATATATTTTAAACATCATAAATAAGTCCTCCACAGTAATTAATCCCATAAATATGAACCATGCCACGTTACAGCCGTCAGACTGCATTTGCCGAGCTGTAGATATATGTATTTAAAAGCTTATTCTCACAAAATTCTCAAAATCAAGAATATTTTCCTATTTTTCTTGTTCTCGAAAATTTTCCATATCTATTCTTGATAGCCACTTTTTCAGAGGGGTTAAATCGCCGCCTAAATGCTCTAACTAGCCTTAAAACAGCCAAAGTTCCAAGTTCTTCTTTAACTAACTTGATGAAAATACTTATTAAAGTCGTTTTTGTTCGAAACTTGATTTATCGAGGATGGACACCTCATTACAAATTTCCTCTTAATTTTATACACCGTACTTAAAAAAATTTGTTTTGTATTAATCCTTTAAGCCTCACTTAAAATGATAGTTAAAGAAATCTGTGTGGCGAAATCTTTGATGCAGAGGAAGAGAATGTTTTTTGGTTTATTTTGTTTTGCTAACGTTTCTGAGAAAGGCATCCTTTTATAATTCAGGTCGGGAGGGCAGGTCAAAACACACATAATCTCGTGAAAACTTAAGACTCCCCCCGAGTTTGCATAACGCCGGGTTCTTTGTAAACTATCGCGCCGCGTCGTCGGTAGTTGGCTAGGTACTTGGGGGGCACCCGGCGACGCCATTGTACACTGTATTAGCGACGGTGCAATATGAACCGGCCACTTTTCATAACAAGTTAATCCCGGAGCTTGCCACCCGTCGGCCATCTTGAATACTACGTGCCGTTGCACCTCTTGTTCTTCTCTCCTCAACCCGCCGCGATGGGGAATTCCCTCGACACAAACGAGAAGCGAATTAACGTTCCGCAATCAATACTCGTCCGTCTTAAGTGTAAACAAATTACCCTACCATAGATAAAGGTTCGTTTTTCTCCTTCATCCGAAAACCAAAAAAGGAAAACGGGGTCCCGGGCACTCCGCGCGGCCCTTTTTATCTCCAAAATGAATAATGCAGCGCCCTCCGATGGCTGCGCCGCCGGCATCGGAGGCGTTGGTGGCCCCCCGCTCGTATCAATCATCGACTCAAATAGCCATCTATTATTCTAATTTCCGGGCGCGGCGTCGCGACCAGGTCCGCCCCTTCCCGGTGGTGAAATTTTAATTTCACCTTTTGCTGCCCGCGTTTTCATAAATTTTCATACTAAATATTTGAGGAGTTATTGGGGCCCCATGGGGGGCTACGTCCACGGCAATCTGCCGCCACGATACAATGGAACGCGTTCCATGCATAACAATACGTTCTTCCCGGTTCTCGTTCTACGCCCTCTTTCTCCGTAGGATTAAAATTAAGGCAGCAGTTTTTCCGGGCGTCATTAGGGCCAGCTCTCGGAAAGTTTTAAATGCAAATCGCGGGCGATTTCCCGTGTTAAACGACACAGCACGAATGGATGTTGCGTTTACGAAGTGGATAATCATCACTAAAGACATGAAGCGATACATGAAAATTGCTATTTAAAAATTACCCCAATTCACAAAGTATTTTTTTTTGTAAAACTTTTTAAATAGCGAAAAAGCGATATAGTTAAACGAACATGGAAAGTCGCACGTAGCTCGAGCTTCTCTATCTGAGCCAATTGCAAGAAATCCCAACGTCTCTCGAGTTCCCTAACCTAATCGAATTCCGGGCTAATCAGGGACCAGATAATGGTTATTTTATTCTATTGCCGGGGTCTAATAATCAGACGGGAAGTTGGGAACTTAATACGAACGCCCTACGAGATAGCGACATTTCTTCGTTTTAAAAATGGAAGTTTGGTTAATTTAAAAAAAAATTAATATATACCTAACTTCGATGTGGAAAAAAATAATTTTTAAAACGAACAGTTTGAAGATTAATAGCCCGAGTGCGGAACGAGCTTAATTTAGTTAGGAAAACCATTCGGATTTCATAAATCACCGGCGTGAAGTGTATCATTCATCAGAGGGAACGAACGAATTTTAGAATAGGACTACGAAGATTTTTTTTTCTTCGTTCGGACCAGAACAAAAACTAATTTGTATACGACAACCGTGTAACAATCTCATTTCCGTTTTTTTCTTATTCCTTCAATCCCATTCAATTTCCTTCGATTTCCCCCCGATTTATTTTTTTTTGCGTAATTCCACTAGATTCCCACCTTAAACCGATCTCTTCGAAGAGTGCATCACGTACGCGCCCTTCTCGCAGAAAGTTATGGCCGGCCATAAATAAAAGACACGACATGCCGGAATCTTCGAATTTGGCCAGTTTTCTATTTCGAACCCCGTTTTGCATCAGGTGCGAACGAACCTCGAGATGACGACGCCCCACGTCGTCCGCGACGTCGTCCCATATCGAATTCGGCGGTGATTTACGCGGCCCCCGTGTGAACCTCTGGGCAATTTGTCAAAAAATTCCTGCAGCGGCTAGAGAAAAAGAGGTTCGGATTAAGTTGCTCCTGTCGTCTGCAACGCGTGCGGACGGCTCTCTTGCACACGCGTCCAAAACTTAACGGATGGACACTCTTGTTGAAAGAGAACCACCCCTCACCAACTGTTCTTGACATCAACAACAAAGAGAGAACTACACAATTTTGTATACAGGGTGATTGACTGAAACGTTCTGATTATCATTAAAAGTTCAGATTTTAGTGAATTATGTTTTTAACCGGTTTTATCATTTTAAACATAGAATGTTTAACTTTAGGCTAACTAACGACAATAATAACGGTTACTTTTATCGATTACACACTTTAGATCTCTTACTTAATGTCACTTGTCAAATCAGTTAGTTTTTACTACCAACTTAATATTTTTCGCTGTTATCAACACTTCACGTATTCTACGTTGAAAACACCATTTAGATATTTTTCCCTTAAAAAGTGGTATTTTACATCAATGTGCTTCGATCTCTTGTAAAATTCCGGATTCTTGATCAATTTTATCGCACTTACATTGTCAACGTACAATGTAGGGACGTTATTTAAACAAGAAACTTCTGACAGTAGTGTAACCATAAAATTTCTCTTGTTGCCTCAGCAGCCGCCACATATTCGGCTTCGGTAGTTGACAAGATTACATTTTTCTATTTTTGACTGAACCACGTGATAGCACCCCCGGAATATTTGCTGACACAACCTGTTCTTGACTTACGGGTTTTCGCATCTCCTGCAAAGTCGGCATCAGAGTATGTATCTAATGGATGGACTCCTTGTGCATACTCCCAACATAACATCTTGTCACATCAACCAGCCTAAGGATTTACCAAAGGCCAGGACATCAGTCAGAGATAAGTTCTTGATATCATCTGTGGTCGGCCAAGTCTCCCCGAGGGTCCTCATTCTGCGGGCGCTCGTTGGAATCAACAATGTAGTCAGCAGCAAGTTTGATAGCAGTCAGTTCCGCTTGTATGACAGAGGTACCAGTGCCTAGGGGTTCCGAGAGGCGCATTCGAGGATGATGGGAAAACGTTTTGAGCCATCAGTGTAGATTTTTAAGATTTTATTAGCATCTACTATTTTGAGACTGATGCAGGTGAGGTAATTCCTTGAGAAAACGTATTTTGCTGACAAGTAGTCCGTCTCGCACTCGAGTAAGGGAGTTTCCCACAATTGGATAGTTTCCGACAATGTTTCGATGTCTGACCATAGGTGGATTACTTTTGAACTTGGCAACACCAAGTTCAGAAACAAACTGACCCGTAACCCAAGAAGGACGGATGTGGAGAAATTCAGATCCACGCTTTCGAGGTTACTTACAAAACTGGGTAGTAAACAACTAGCGGACTGCTGTAGAATGGAGAAATATTCCAATTCTTTAAGCGACTCCCTAGTCCTTGGCTATAAAAAGTCTTGTCCCCTCCGTAAGGAGGTAGTATCCGGGTGCGCTACCACATGGTGGTGCCCCGAACTTGCCATACTTAAACGCAAGGCAGTCGCCTTTAACAGAGCAAAGGACTCTAGGATCGACTCTGATTGGCAGATCTCTAAGAGTAAACTGTCACTTTTTAAGCAAACAATTCGGCATCAGAGTATATTTGTAATACTTCTAATTTACATTTTGATTTACAAAGAATTTCCAAATCAGGTGTCGCCTTTAGATAACGAAATATACGCTTTACTGATTTCCAATCTCTTTGCAATGGTTCCTCTAATATCACAATGCTCACAGCATATATGATATCTGGTCTTGCTACGGCTTCACGATATGGGCACTTCGAATCTAATTTATTTTCATTCTCTAACATATCTTGTTTTTCAGATGGAGTTAACACACCATTAACATCTAGCATATTCACTGTGTTGAATAAATATGGAACCATCTTTAAGTCCACAATTTCCACCTCTAGATAGCATTCAGCTACATCTGCAGTTGCTTCAAATTCCTTTTGTAGTATGTTAACAAATTTTTCTATTTCACAGTCCTTATTGTACCTGCTAACAAACCATCATCAACATCAATGGCTATCATTAATCGTTCCGTTTATTCGGCACGGGAATAAGAGTAAACGTTCATTCCAACATCTTGGTTGTTGTGTTAGACCATAAATGCTTTTTATTAATTTGCAACCTCAATTTAAATATCCATTTTAAATTTTAATCATTTTAAATTTCCATTTAAAAACGCTGTCTTGATATCAAATTGTCTCAGTTTCATGTTTGTTGTCGCAACTACACTTAACATCAATCGAATAGTGTCAAATCTTGCAACGGGACTAAATGTTTCTTTGTAATCGATGCCCTGACGCTGTTTATACACTTTGGCAACAAGTCGAGCCTTGTAACGTTCAATGATTCCACTTGTTTTGGTTTTAACTCAGAGAACCCAACGGTTTTTAATCGCTTTCTTACCTTGTGGCAAAGAACCAGTTTCGACGTATCGTTTTTTACTAATGAATCCATCTCCTCATCCATTGCTGATAAGTTCTTTCTTTCTTTCTTCTGATAAGTTGATAACCATCGTTCTGATTCACTTGACTCGATCACATCTTGATATGTTTCTGGTATCTCCTCCATATCCGGAAGGATATAATCACCAAGACTTTTCTGGTTCGATGACTTCTTCTAAAGTCTGATTTTTCTTTCCATCAGCTGTTTCGATTTCTGTGTTTGCAACTTTCCCTGAAGCCTGAGTATGAATTACTTCTTCCTATTTTCTTTCTTCTTCATCATTATCTTCGTTTTTGCTAAAATTTGCTTGTTTCCTGGAATCGTCATTACCTGAAATAACTTCTGATCTACGAAAGCACACGAAATATCTTGAATCGCCCACTGATCAGTCATCAGACATCAGCATGTGTTGTTTCTGTTACCTGGGTTGGTCTATTTTTTCTTTCACCGAACGGTTTCCTATGATGTTTTCCAAATATACATCCTTTGCATTGATGTTCTTCATTTGTGTTCATTGATGTTCTTGGTGAGCTAAACGTTCATGCCACAACTGTAATGACTTACTATTTTTAACTTCGGATACTATAAAGGCTCTTTCACTCTGTTCTTGTACAACCACTCTCATTTCCAATGCATATAATCCATTTGTGATTCGTTTTCCTACTAAACGAGCTTTACCTTCTCTTAACACATCCCTTTTTATTTGTCTTAAATTCAAAACCTTTTTCAAGTGCTTTTCCTACTGAGAAAAGATTTCTAGTGATTTTAGGTACATACCACACGTTTGTTAAATGATTATTGTACCATCTATCTTTTATTTTTATTTGAACGTTGATAATACCTTTACCAATAACATATATTCGATTGTTATTACTAACCTGTACTTCCTTTGGTACAGCATATTTCGTGAAATTCCAATTATATTCAATACTATTCATATGAGCTTATGCTCCTGAATCAACTAACCATTCGGTTGATTCCCGTTCATATTAACATATAAACGCATCACCGGTTGGTTCTGATTTTTGTTCTACTCTTTTGTCACAATTTTTGGCAATGTGCCCATATTTTTTGTACTTAAAACATTTTGGAGCTTGACTTTTCTCATTCTTCTCTTTCCAACTTTGATTCCTTTTATTTTTGCAACCAGTGCAGAATGAATTGGTTTATTCTCCTGTAAACTAATTTGTTTACTGTTCTCTCATCCAAAGGGAATGATTCCCTTACACTTTTGAATTCAAAATATTCATTCGGAAGGGTTGATAATATTCTACTCATCAAAAGTACTTCTAGTAGTTCCGTTTTAACTAATCTTCGTAGTTCATCCTTTATTTTATTAAAATTTTTCTCTAACTATGCAATTTGATTTATAACTCTATCGGAATTGTTTTTATCGGCAGCAAAAAATTGCTCAAACAATCTATCTAACCTTTGTGCAGAACTTTGTTCATAACAACTAACCAGTTTATTCCAGATTTCATTCCAAAAGCTATTTATTATAATCAGCTGAGTCAATGAATCTCTTTTTCAAGATTTGTTTCTTTATTTGTGTAGCCCTTATCTTTATCAGAAAGTACCAGGGTTCCTTTAACAAGATTCAACACGTCATGGTGACGTAATAAGAGTTCTTTTTGCAGACGCCACTTCGTCCAATTCTCGAACCTCTGTAATTTCTCGATTTGCGCTTTGAAATCTATCACAAAATCCACCCTTATTATTACTTTTGAAAAACTGTTACACAGAATGTTTAACTTTAGGCTTCTAACTAACGACTATAATTATAATAACGGTTACTTTTATCGATTACACACTTCAGATCTCTTACTTAATGTCACTTGTCAAATCAGTTACTTTTTACTACCAACATAATATTTTTCACTGTTACCAACAGGAACTTATCATTATTTGCGATAATTATTAATTCTACATAATACATTTTCCTTCAACACAAAAAGAATTTTTGAACATCTATTAAAAACAATAGTTAACAATAGAGACCCTATCGAGTAGCTTGCCCGTTTTTTATCGAAATAAATATAGACCGTCATTGTTTTCGCTTATATATGGAAGGTGCTCTTGATACGCTTGAGTGCATATTGATCCTGTCCGGAAAAAGAACTGCACGCGGGCTACTCCCTCTACTATATACTATAGAAAAGTACCCCATCGACTACACCGGGTCTTGCAGGTGAAACGTTTTAGGTAGGTGTAATTTTAAAGGTACCGGCTAACCTTGAACTTTCCCTCGAAGACCCAGCTTTTCCTCCTACGGTAATTCAAACTGCTGGGAGTAGTAGATACCTTATGAAGGGTGAATCTGAATTGCAATATCCTCTACGGTGTGTACATTGGGAGTGAAATCGGGGTGCAATATGAACTTGAAGTATTGAAACGTAAGGTGAAATATTTCCCTTTACGATGAGGAATAGGAGGTGTTTGATGACTTCAAAAAAATTTTTTTTCGGTTTAACGCTTTTAGGTGGTTGTTAGTGGAAAATCGATTTTGTTGGCAACTTGTAATGTTTTTTTGTTGCCCATCCGTGGTGAAATAGCTTTGAAAGCGTGGAAACTCGACGTTAAAACTTTACAGGGAACATTATCGCCTCTTGTTCATCTAGGCTTTTTGATTGTTTTTTCCTTTTATTTATTTTTTCTCTCATTTTATTTATTTTCTCTAATTTTTTTGTTGTCGTTTTTACCAATTCATTTTTGAGAATTGAACCAACAATGACTCGTTAAAGGATCAGGTGTAGAGTTTTGTTTGCTGTAGCATCAAAGCCACCCCTCCAATCGTTATCTTAGAGATGATCCGATTTCGTTTCCCGGTAAGAGCTTTGTCCGAAAATTCAACAATCTCACCCTAATACCCGATTAAAACCCAAATTCCATTTTCCCCTCTACAAAAAAAAATATATATATATATATAAAACAACCTAATTTTTTTGATCTCAAAGGATATAATAACGATGAATGTATGAATATCTTTTTCTAATAATTCTTTTAACCCTTCATCTTGATGAAAAAGCTTCATAAACGACACAACCCCCCTCGACTTCATAATTTGCCTCTTAATTGCCCTCCGACGATAACACGGACATTGTGAAAAAGAGCTCGGCTTGAAACCATGAAACGGTCGCCAGTTTTCGCTGCAATTAAACTTTATGAATATATTAAAAGGGAAGTGAGGGGAAAGATGAACAAGGAGTTGGGAGTGCATCAACAAGTTGTACCAACCCCTTAAGAAAGACTACTTTATATTCAAAAAGGAACTTTTATTTTTTTAATTTTTTTAGTAAATTAGCTAATTCCAAAATTTCTTTTAACTAACATATGCCATGACTTGTAGTAATAATTTACGTGGGATCACTTAAACATTCCTCTACGATATACAACCATTAAAGAAGGGGCGGGGGTCTCGCTAAAAACATCACGTGCAATTCCAGAAGGAGTCTTGCAGACATTCCCAACGGTATAAATCAAGATAACGGCTTGATTTATAGATAATATTTCCGTAATCGCCTCGGTTACGACTCTCAATAGGGCTTCCTCCTTACCATTGTTAACACCACCGAAACTCGTGGTAGAAGTTAACGTAGATTGACAAGATTCGAAAATCTATTAAATATTTCGATCTGGGAAATCCATCTCGCAGAGAGGTGCTATGTCCGCCGTCAATAATTTACGACGTTTTCTCATTTCGTTTTGCGTCTCCAGGTGACATTTATTGCCGACGACCACTGCGTCGAGACGTTAAGATTTAAGGCAAATTGTATTGGCAGAAGACAATTCGATCAGTGAAAGAGAAAGATGGGGACTAGTCCCTTTACTAATGAAGCTCTGTTGGAAGAGAGAGAGAGAGAAATCGCTAGGTTTTGGGTTTTAGGCGATGGTTTGAGGATGGTTTAGAGAAAGTCGAAAGTCGTTGGAACTACGACATGGAATTGTATAGTGTTGTCTTTGGAGTCTGCTGCGACGATTGCCGTTTGGACTGACTGCCCGGGGAGTAATTTTGCGAGAATAACGAACTTTCAAAGGGGCGTCGTAAATCGCTCGACAGAAACGAGCTTAATTTGATGAGAGGATGGATTGAAACGAAAATAAAAAAAGTTTAATTTGGGATAGAAAAAAAACTTGAAACAGAAAATGTCGTACAAATAAATCAATTCAAAGAAAGCAAACAACGAATAAAATTGTAATCTCTATTTGGTAATTATAACTTAAATAAATGACACTTTTATTCAAATAATAATTATGCTTTAACAATAGCTTCCAAGCAATAATGTTGTTAAAAAAATGTACAAGGTAATAGAATCTTAACCACTACTGAAGAAGTTGATTGAATTGTTATGACAAAATTAGGAGCAGAGCGAACACTTATAATTTATAAACTCTACTCCTCGTAACTACTTTTCTCTACTTTTCTATGAATCTTACTAATGCTTCATCAATCTGTATAGCATATGTTTCCACTGTCACTAGATTTGAGGTCCTGATTTGAGGTGATTATCATAAATTGTCTAGGACAGCACTAGTTTTATCTGCATCGATATTTTTCGGTTTCAATAAAGTGAGAAAGACCCTTCTTTGTCGTATTAAATCTTCCATGGTAACCGAACCGATGGCTCTCAATGTTGTGTTTTCTAATCGATTCTGAACGCATTTTATGAAATCTACAGCCAATCTCTCGAGTCTAGCAAAAAAAGACCCCATCGTTTAAAGCTATTTCTAATACTTTCTGACAAAGTAGACGAACGTAAATAGAAGTGGTTCAATTCTCTGAACCATTTTCGTATTGCTCCCTCTGTAATTATTGCACGTGATTTTGACAAAGCTCCCGAAAGATAATATTTTGTCGTCTACAAAATGCCTTAAACCACTTGTGCCTAGACTTGTCGTCTGTGAGGGTGTTCGTCTTTTGTATGTATTTACAACGTGTTGAACCGATTTGAACAATCTTGTCATGGATAAATGCTTTAGCCACAAAGATAATTTTTTTCCTCTTCTTGTCTGAGAATAGTAGGTAGCCCCAGAATCAAAGGCCTCATTTTTATTCTGCCTTTAAGCCTGTCTATCAGGCTAGTTTTGGGAATCCGAAAATTTCGAGAAGCTTCTCTTATTCCCATAGCATTATGAATTGCGTTAATAGCATCTGTTAAATATGTTTCTGAATATCACTCTCGGCAACACTCTTTTAGGAATCACTCTTTAATACTCTTTTTTTGGTTTTGACTGCTTGAATCGACTAGATTTAACTAAAGAGAATAATCTTCTTAAAGCTGTTTATTCTTGTTTGTTCTTAAGCGTGAGGAATCATCAACAAATTTATCGTCTGGTGGTAACGTTTGCCTTAGTCTAAAATTACTGAAATTACTATGCTTACTACTATTCTAGCACACAAAATAGTCACCCATTTACTGAATTGTGAGTTTGATGTCGTTGTGCGGATTCCAGTTTATAAATAAATTTTATCTTTACCATTAAAATTAAATTTAATCCATTTAGAAATTGATCGAATTTCAAAATTATTAAACTTTTACTTTATTATTTTTATGTTGGAGAATGATAAATGACCACATTGAACAGTTAATCCATTCAAAAAGTTTAACGATTTTAATCATTTTAATTTTTTCTCTTAGTTTTTTATTTCGATTAAATTGAATAAGGATAAATGAAACACAACATTTTGGCAATTAGCATTTATTAGCGATTTTATTGTTTCATCTTTTAAATATACTCAAAAACAATAGTTCCTTAATAATTAATTTCTTAGCGATTCATTTTTCTAGAATATTTTTTCACCAATAAATCTGCACCGCGCGAACTCGTTTTATATATCACCTTTTCTTTATTTTATATTGACACATAATCGATTCTTCGATCGTTTTTTTTCTTCGGTTACCGGCTAATACAGGCAGAGAAATACAATATCTACATTAGTCAACGTAGAAATATTATCGGTATTAATAACGCTGGGTGTTGATTTAAAAAAAAGCTAACTGTTTATTTAATTTTTTGTACATATTTTAATCTAATCAGCACCCAGTTTTTATTTTATTTAAATTATTTTAATTTTCCCCTTTATTTTATGTATTTTTCCATACAAGAAAAGTATTATTACAAATTAAAACAGATTACAACCGTTAAGTAATTACATATGTACAAATTCTAGTCAGTTATACGTGTGTAACGAAACACACACGGGGGTATGTTGATTTTCAATTAGAGTCCGTTGTAGTACAGTAATCACCTAAGGACGACGACACAGGTAACTAATAGGAACACTGAATTTACCATCGACGACCAACCAACTTCAAAACAACGATTTCCTACACTATACGCTCCAGGTAAGTTCTTGATCGATGGCGATCTACTTGACATTATATCATCGTATTCATACTCAAAATCTTAAAAATAAAGAAAAGGGGGAAAATTAATTTTTCCAATTGAGGTTAAAGGTGATTTTAATAAAAGCGACCAATTTGTTTGGTCTCGAAGACTGTAACAGTAAAACGTTATGGCAGCCATCACCAATTTAATTTTATCTTCCCGGTTCCTTTTGCAGGCAATAGAAGGTGGCGTGCCAGTTGAATACAAAGTGGTCGCGATCCCACCCTAAACCGGGAGGGTTGTGTAGACGTAGAAGGAGATTGAGATGGGTACGTTAAAGAAAGAAGTGTCCAAATTGTCTTATCCAAGTTAACAAACGAAAATCTTACCTGATTCGCTTATAGAATCCATTTCAACGCGATTCTGATCGACTCCACCTCGCTCTTGTCTATCCGGAAACCTTGATTTAGCTATAATCAGTTTTGATTGTAATAAAAATTTTTTTTTATTTTGTTTTATTAATACAGGGTGTCTCACGTAACTGGTTCGTTAGAACTTTTTCAGGTTCCACTATTCGTAGAGATTTGAAATTTTGGTAGATCTAAAATATTTTCAAGATGGCCGCCACTTCCTGTCTACCAGAGGCCATAACTTCGTCATTTTAAATGGAATGCTATAGTTTTTATTACACAATTTAATTGTACGTAAAAAAATAGGTTGACTTTGATAAAAGTTATTGGTACCTAGCGTTTTTCGTTTTCGAGTTATTTTGGTAAATTTCAACATGCTCTTTAAAATTCCATATCTCAACCAAAGTTCATTAACAAAAGATCTACTTTGGCACAATTACTCTTCAGATGTTGTCAAATAGATTGTTATTTGTTGTATCGGAGTATCTTATACAAGCTGGTCAAAAATTGAATTACTGTTTCTCCATATTCAATGGCGAGAAAGTCGAAAATTTTAAATGGAACGCCCCATATTTTTTTAGCCTATCAGAAAGAGAATTTAATTCTCTACAAATTATCTATAAACATTCCCATACCTATTTATTGTAGTTTATCTCATATTGCAAAATTTATTAAAACATGCACGAAATGCAGGATTTTTTATTAGAAAGCTATGGAATTTTGACAGTTTTTGGCCCATGTTTGTATTATTGTTGCCATTAGTTACATTTAACGACGGGTGTAAGTCATTGAACATCATGGTAAATTATTCAAACAAACGGTTCCTGCATTTCCTGCATATTTTGATAAATGTACGAATATGAGAGAAACTACAATAAATAAGTATAGGAATGTTTATAGATAAATTGTAGAAAATTAAATTCCCTTTCGTGTAGACTAATAAAATATGGGGCGTTCCATTTAAAATTTTCGACTTTCTCCCCATTGAATATGAAGAAACGGTAATGCTTTTTTTGACTATCCTGTATAAGATACTCTGATACAATATATGACAATCTATTTGGCAACATCTGAAGAGTAATCGTGCCAATTTAGAGCTTTTTTGAATGAACGTTGGCTGGTATATAGGGTTTTAACGAGCATGGTAAAATTTGCCATAAAAACCTTAAAATCAAAATAACTCGACAACGAAAAACGCTAGGTACCAATAACTTTTATGAAAGTCAACATATTTTTTTACGTACAATTAAAAGGTGCAATAAAAACTATAGCATTTCATTTAAAATAACGAAGTTATGGTCTACTTCCGGTAGACCGGAAGTGGCAGCCGTCTTGAAAATATTTTAGATCGAAAGTTCCGACTGAACAACCCATATCACCAATATTTCAAAACTGTACGAATACTGGAACCTAAAAAAGTTCTAACGAATCAGTTACGTGAGACACCCTGTATAAAATAAAAAAATTGCAATATAAAAATATACAGTGAATTTCATTTCAAATGCAATATACAGAAATTTATTTCCATAGAAACCAGGTCTTTAGACGCACGGCTAAACCCGAAACTTTCTAGTTTTAGGTTCTAGAGTTAGTTCTAGTTTTAATTGTTATGCAGCACTAGACCAAGAACTAGAATCATTCGAGTTTAGTCGTCTTAAGAGACGCACGGTTAAACCCAAATGTTTCTAATTCTAGATCTAATGTTAATTCTAGTAACAGTGCAAGTGTAAAACTAGAACTAACACTATACCTAGAACTTGAATCATTCGGGTTTAGCCATCTTTAAAGACGTGTGGCTAAACCCAAATGATTCTAGTTGTAGGTATAGTGTCAGTTTTACACAGTAACAGTGCTAGTATAAATCTAGAACTAACAGTACACCTAGAACTAGAAACATTCGGGTTTAGCCGTCTTTAGATGCATACGGCTAAACCCAAATGTTTCTAGTTCTAGGTCTAACGTTAGTTCTAGTGACAGTGCAAGTGTAAAACTAGAACTAACACTATACTTAAAACTAGAATCATTCGGGTTTAGCCGTCTTTAGAGACGTGCGGCTAAACCCAAATGATTCTAGTTGTAGATATAGTGTTAGTTCTACACAGTAACAGTGCTAGTGTAAATCTAGAACTAACAGTACATCTAGAACTAGAAACATTCGGGTTTAGCCGTCTTTAGATGCATACGGCTAAACCCAAATATTTCTAGTTCTAGGTCTAACGTTAGTTCTAGTGACAGTACAAGTGTAAAACTAGAACTAACACTATACCTAAAACTAGAATCATTCGGGTTTAGCCGTCTTTAGATGCATACGGCTAAACCCAAATGTTTCTAGTTCTAGGTCTAACGTTAGTTCTAGTGACAGTGCAAGTGTAAAACTAGAACTAACACTATACTTAAAACTAGAATCATTCGGGTTTAGCCGTCTTTAGAGACGTGCGGCTAAACCCAAATGATTCTAGTTGTAGATATAGTGTTAGTTCTACACAGTAACAGTGCTAGTGTAAATCTAGAACTAACAGTACATCTAGAACTAGAAACATTCGGGTTTAGCCGTCTTTAGATGCATACGGCTAAACCCAAATGTTTCTAGTTCTAGGTATAACGTTAGTTCTAGTGACAGTGCAAGTGTAAAACTAGAACTAACACTATACTTAAAACTAGAATCATTCGGGTTTAGCCGTCTTTAGAGACGTGCGGCTAAATCCGAATGATTCTAGTTGTAGGTATAGTGTTAGTTCTACACAGTAACAGTGCTAGTGTAAATCTAGAACTAACAGTACATCTAGAACTAGAAACATTCGGGTTTAGCCGTCTTTAGATGCATACGGCTAAACCCAAATGTTTCTAGTTCTAGGTCTGACGTTAGTTCTAGTGACAGTGCAAGTGTAAAACTAGAACTAACACTATACTTAAAACTAGAATCATTCGGGTTTAGCCGTCTTTAGAGACGTGCGGCTAAATCCGAATGATTCTAGTTGTAGGTATAGTGTTAGTTCTACACAGTAACAGTGCTAGTGTAAATCTAGAACTAACAGTACATCTAGAACTAGAAACATTCGGGTTTAGCCGTCTTTAGATGCATACGGCTAAACCCAAATGTTTCTAGTTCTAGGTCTGACGTTAGTTCTAGTGACAGTGCAAGTGTAAAACTAGAACTAACACTATACTTAAAACTAGAATCATTCGGGTTTAGCCGTCTTTAGAGACGTGCGGCTAAATCCGAATGTTTCTAGTTCTAGGTCTAGTGTTAGTTCTTGTGGCAGTGGTAGGTAGTGCTAGTTAGCAGAAGATATTACTATGTTGTTAAGTAACACTAGACCTAGAACTAGAAAGGTTTGGGTTTAGCCGTCTTGAGAGACGTGCGGCTAAATCCGAATGTTTCTAGGTCAAGTATTAGTTCTACTTTTATTTCAGTAAAAATAGACAACTATTTAGCGCTTAACAACTATTAAAACTAGAACTAACACTAGACCTAGAACTAGAAAGTTTCGGGTTTAGCCGTGCGTCTGAAGACGCACGGCTAATCCCAATATTTTCTAGTTCTAGGTCTAGTGTTAGTTCTAGTTTTACACTAGTACTATCACTAGAACTAACACAAGAACTAGAATCATTCGGATTTAGCCGTCTTGAGAGACGTGCGGCTACATCGGAATGTTTCTAGTTCTAGGTCTAGTGTTAGTTCTAGTTTTTATTGTTATTTAGCGTTAGATTGTGGTATATTCTTATTGAACGAAAAGTAGAACTAACATTTGACCTAGAATCAGAAACATTCGGGTTTAACCGTGCGTCTCTTAAGACGGCCGAAAACTTATGGTTATCATAAGGACGTCACCTTTTTCTAAACAAAACTTTTCTTTTGCAAAATTACCCAATGCCTGTACTATTAAGCTATGTTGAGTTTTATGTGGCACAGTGCAACTGCATAGTAATTTCGTAACTATGGTTACAGCACTCATATATTGCAAGTTATATGTTATATAAAATTGCCGGTATACAAAAAAAATCACAATTTTAGGTTTTAACTAGATCCAATATAATTTGAGATTTGTCGTTTTATTTATTTTTATACTGACACTAACGACGCGTTTATTTCGGTTTTATACCTCGTTGAAATTAGAATAAATTGTTGCGACGATTTAAAATGGCTTTTTAAAATAAACGTTATTTTTGCTATTAACTAAACTTTAAACGAGTAAAATAAACGTTGCAAAAAAATCGTTGTAAAAACATCGAAACGTACCTTTCTTTTTTACCGGTAATGTTGGAATCGTCGTTGTAACCCGAAGAGTCGTCGGAGCTGGAATTTCTGCAAAATCAACACTTTAAATAAATTTCGTAATTAAAATGATAATTTACCCTCCAATTTTATGACCCCATCGGTCTCTCCTAAAGAATTTTTCGCAACGCACATGTAAGATCCAAAATCATTGGGGCTAACGTTACGAATCTTAAGCATCATGTATTTCTTATAACCGCTATCCATCGAAACCGCTTCGTATTTATCACCTATAATAAAGTAAATGTTAAAAAACATTAAATAAAAAAGTGTCAAGTTGGTTAAGTACGAATTTGGCGTTTTGAACTTTTGGCGAAATCGTCGAGCCGCAAGAACGACAAAAAGCTTCCCTCCATTCCCCACTCTCTTTTTGGCGCTGAGGGCCCCAGTGTAAACAATCAAAACGTCCCCGGGGTCGTGATTAACGACCCTCTTTGATTTATTTCCCTCGAGCTATTGATCAATCAAAATCTGCACGGGTTTCACTCCGCTTACATGCAAGTCCACTCTCCTCCAAACCTAGCTTGTAGTATAGCCTAAAGGGAGGTTGTGTGCACTGAATTGTCGTCGATTAAACCTTTTTCTCTTAACTCTACACCCTTTTAATTAGAAAAATGAACTCAATTGGAGATAAAGTCGAGTTTATCGAAATTTTAATATAACACTAATAGATATATTAAGTTTTATGTTATTAATAATAAATAACACAGACACAGACATAACTTTATGGAGTCAATTTAGCTACATATAATTATGGAGTACTTAGCCTATACATTATTTCGTTTGAATTGACTCTGGTTCTCATAATAAACCGTTCTATAAAAAATACAGATTTTTTTAATAACTTTCCCTCATTAACGTGTCTTTTTCGAAGTGTAAGATGACAAACACTTATCGTTGACCATGATTTTAACGAATAGCACCTTGTTCATAATTTTTGAGTGTTAAAAAATCCCAATTATTTATATTATTTAATTTATTGAGCGTTATTGTTACAAAAACACCGACCATTTCTGCTACATATGTGGTAAATTTTGTCCAGAAAAGCAACGAAGGAATATAAATGATTTTGTAGAACAAAGTAATAGAGCACATTTTGGAAAACAACTTGGGTAACAAGACAACACAAAGTTTGTAAAATTTACGTGGAGCCACTTCGAAAAGGGGTTCCGTGTGGAACACCGGTGAGCCAAAAAACCACCTTGATGATTGCTACTTTTGTGTTGTGAATGTATAAACCGATACGCTGCATAGTGAAGATTTGCCAATACAGGTATTTACTTCCTTACTAGAATATGATGATGTTGAAATGTTAAATAGTTAGAGTAAAAACAATAGCGGAAGTGATTTTGAATGATGCAATCCTACACTTTCAAGGATTTTTTCAGAGAGAGTTAAAATACATTTTTCGAGATTTAAATTTATTTAACAAATCAGCTGAGCTTCTTGCGGTTGAAAAACTGGCCTATCACTAGCGTGTTACCGAATTAGAAAGCGTGACATTCGTGACAAAAAGAGTATACCAACTCAAAAACTGGCAGCTTTTAATAGATAGCTCAAAAAAAAATTTCAATAAGTTAGCTTCAATCACGATAGTGATTAAGAGTAATTGAATAACTACTTTTAAGGAAGAATATTAAACTTGTTTTAGAAAAACTACATTTCTTCATCATGAGTGTGTGTAGATTTAAAAATGTTTTCTTTGTCTGTGGGACAGTCGTGCGTAAAGTGAACTCTGGAGTAGGAAAGACTAGCCATAGAGAATGAACATGACTGTTGGAAAAGGAACTGTTGATCAGTCGAGAAAACATCATCAGACTGAAACTTTATGCAGTCAACCAGCGAAGTCCAGATAACAGTTTCCAAAGATCCTGTCATCTGTTCTGCTCAACCAGGAGTTGAACGTTCAAACATTCAAGATAAGAAAACAAACATCTCAAACTCTTGCATAAATAATTATAAAGAAAGAACACCGAGGCAATATAAACGTTTTGTTGTGATCTTTGTAGTGTTAATAAAGCGTCGCGCAACTTTATATAAAAAATGTCGGGTCTTTTATTCTTGAAATCAGAAGGACAGGCATCATACTCCTTAGCAGTATTATATGAAAATGATCACTTAAAAAGAGCTATTTTATGAGCAGGTATGGTAATGGTGTTTTATGTCTGAGGTTTAGGTTATGTATGTACGTCTGTCCTAAAAGTGATTTTATTATACAAGTAAGGTGGTGTTTTCGTGAGAGACAAGAAATAGTATTTAAAACGGTTTCTAATGTTCAACCACCCTGTATTGCTTATAGTGTGAGATATACAGGGTGTATCTGAATGACTGCAACAAACTTCAAGGGGTGATTCTTTAGTGAATTTTAAGGGTACTTTGATATATGAACCATGGGCGACTTCGGCTCCCCTAAGGAGCTACACCCTTGGTTTAATTTCTTTTTCTCAAAAACCATAAACGCTAGGAAAATGAAATTTGGGCAATATGTTTAACTCATAATGGGGCACGTTTTGACCCTATTTGTACTTTCAACTTACCCTTCTAAACTACTAAACCTAACCACCCCCTTTGCATTTTTGCTAAAATTTTTTTTATGCTGATGATAAATACATTAGAAAAATTTTACATAGATAGATGAAAGTATTAAAAAAATAGTAAAGCAAACACTGCCCGTTAAACAACGGGGTTGTCGATCAAAAGTTGGAATGAATTTTTAATGAAAAAATCTTAGTAGGCTTTGCAATCTTTGTCAGAAATATTTTTGACGTTTAAATGTCAGTTTTTCTTACTATTATTATTGTTTTTCAAATTAATTTTTGAATAAAGTTCTATCGCATTTACGCTCGTTCACTCGACGTTTCAAAATTTTAAATAAAACAATAATAATAGTACGAAAACCACTGACATTTAAACGTCAAAAATATTTTTGACAGAGATTGCAAAGTCTACTAAGATTTTTTCATTTAAAATTCATTCCAACTTTCGATTAACAACCCTACAGGTTAACAGTTAGTGTTTGCTTACTTACTTTTTTTCTCAGAAATTATTAAATTTTAGAAGAACATCAGAGAGACAAAAAAGTTTTAGAATAGGTTTCCAATCTATTTATCATCTTCATAAAAAAATCTAGGCATAAATTGAACGGGGGTGGTTACGTTTAGTAGTTTAGAAGGGTAGGTTGAAAGTACAAATAGGGTCAAAACGTGCCCTATTATGAGTTAAATATATTCCCCAAATTTCATTTTCCTAGCGTTTATGGTTTTTGAGAAAAACAAATTAAACCAAAATTTTCCGCCATTTTTGAAGGGGTGTAGCTCCTTAGGGGAGCCGAAGTCGCCCATGGTTCATATATCAAAGTACCCTTAAAATTCACTAAAGAATCACCCCTTGAAGTTTGTTGCAGTCATTCAGATACACCCTGTATGTAGTTTCATGCTTTCTGATCCCGTAAATGAAACGATGACAACCATTCTGAACTTTTTAATGCGATGCAAATCAAATTCCATTAAACATGGTGCATACATGGCTGCACAATTCACAAAGTTAGATAAAAGTAACGTATCACAGAAATGTCTTTTAGTGGTGTCGGTAGAGACACCAAAGAGCTGCATATGCCTTCCTTATACAAGCAGTGACGTGAGTAGTGAAACGAAAATTAGAGTCAAATACCACCCCCAAATTTCTAGCCTCCGGCGACACAAAGAGTCGCTCACCATTCAATGAAACATTAACGGTATGAGATGGTTGATTGGCAAAGGTAAGTATTGTTGATTTGGTTGCTTTAACTATTAGTGCCATTTTTCTGAGAAAAAATCTGCGTTTAATTTTGTACATGACAAGGCAGTGTGCTCTCTTCGAAAAGACTAATACAGCTGAATATAATTAGCGTACATGTGTAGTACAGTAATTGACAGGTGTACAGAGTAAATAGTAGCGGAGCTAACGAAGATCCCTGAGGCACACGATTCCGAAAATTCCTCATCCAGTCTCACCACCGGAACTCGGCCAAATAAAAAGCTGTTTATAAGTTTGTTTATTAATAATCGGATATACCAACATAATGCAAGAGAACAGTATTCGGTGGTTGACTTTGTCGAAAGCCTTGCTGTGATCATAACCACTCTATTCTGACCATCACCGCGAGCCTTCAAGAGATCATCATGACGTTAACTATAGCTAGGTCGAAAACCGGATTGAATCGGATGTGAGTGTCAAATAGCATTATTTGCGCTGATTATAGCGAAGAACAACGGGAACGGTTCCACTAGGACATCAAGATTATGGAGGAAAGACATCAAGGCCGTTGATGATGGCAGACTACTGCTGGAAGTTGCAGAGACTGTCCGAACCAAACACAGTATAGGAGATCTCATAAAAAGATATCAGAGAAGCATATCTATAACACTTTATAGTTTCCAATAAAAATTTAGCAATGTACCATTTCCAGAGATTGTTTAAGATGTTCATGAGATGTAACAAATTTTAATTTATCGTGTTCATACACATACATACACATAAATGAAACACTAAAAATAGTAATAGTCAAAATGGATTCGGGGGTCCTCGTATCTCTTTATATGCTCCGTATATGCGAGAAAGTAAAAATAAACTCCAGTCTTTTAGAAATGGTTTTTTTACAACTACCTGAGATGATCATATCTCCTCTTTCAGTAGTCCAATAGTTGATTGAAGTAGGAAAAGCTTCGGTGTGGCATTCTAAAGAAACGTCTTGTCCAATATAAGCCCCTTCTAATTGATTTGGGATGGTAAGCATTGGAGGAACTAAAAACAAACAAAATACAATTTGAAATATACAAAAATACAACTTTTAATAAGGTTAAAATGGTTTTAATGTAAACTTTGTTCGATCAACTCCCACGATTTAACCTTTAATGCCACGCAAACAACCCTCCCTCGGTTACAAATATTTACACGTAATCCTCTCTCTCTATCTCTCTTCTCATTAGTCAGCCGATATAGTGGTCGATTTCGGGTAAATTTTGATAATCCGATTACCGAAAACTGACTCCTCTTCCTCGCTTTTATTGTTTCTCGCTGACAATAAATTATTTACGGTCCCGTATGGGGGTGGGCATCGCGGCGCCCGACGACGTCGACTTTACGATAAGCATAAACCGAACGATGATACCCGGGTCTAACCGTAAAATGTATGTGAAACCCAACTAGCTTTATGCATCCAACGACGACGACGGTTCGTCTCTCGCCAAATTGAAATTGGGACATATCTGCTTTTCTCCTATTATGCCCTATAATAAATTCTACAAGAACCGTTTTGCAAGATACCTTGTAACCGGTGGAAAATGCAATTTCGTGTGTCGGTTTTGACAATATTGCAAATACACTATTCGTTTATCTTAGACGATATGATATAATAAAAAGTTTTATAAATCTGAATCTTATCTAGAAAAATATCAACATCCTTCACTAAAATGGCTTCGCTTCTGCGTTGTTTTGAATTTAAATTGATTTCTTAAACAAGATTTCGATTGATAAATCGAATCGCGCGATTTATATGATTACATAATTGATTGTGGGAATAAAATAGTAATAAAAGAATGATTTATCTTTTGAAGAAGGTCTGTAACATGAAATATTACAATCTCAATGTCGCGATTCATATGTATTGTGAAAGAAAAAGGGTGGCAGCGAAAAACTTCACGCCATCGACCCGCATAATGGATAACGCGCCGTCAGAGTAGACCTCAACCGCCATCAAGAGAGGGCTTAAAGTGGCACTTACATTGCACTTTCAGCTGCACCCGCTTGCTGATAGATGGTGGCACTCCGTTGGACGCTATGCATAGGTAATTGGCCATGTGCAAGCGGCTGACTTTTGTGATAAAGAGAATTTCACCGTCGACCACATTCACTGAAAAAGAAAAACCGAAAAATGAAAAATCTAAATAATTAATTAAAAATTAATTAGTATTAAAAGATTTTTGTTAAGGTATTTAGCTACTAAGTTAAAAAGAGAAAATTTTTATACTCTCTTTTAGTCGATTTATTTGTTAGAGGTTCGTAAAGAAACTTCTTTAGCTTTCCGGGCGAGTCGTTAATGCATTATTTAATGGAGGGAATGAGGAAGGGGAAACCTGTATAGGGGTGGTTCGTTGGCGATACGTTCTCGTTTAAGCCAGGCGGAGGTTGCAATTACTCGCCTGTCTCGTAAACATATCCATTGCATAGTTCGCTTTTTGTTTATCTCCTCCGGATCCGCGGCTATGAATAATTTAAATGAGGCGAAAACGCGAGTTGGGGATGCTAAAAGGGGTAAAATCTTGGACTAATATAAGGAATACAAGATTAGAGCAAATATAATCAAAATGGGACGACTTTACCCCTTCGAGATGATAATTGACTTAATCAGATTTAATCTGTATGTAAATTGATAAATAACTTTTCTCTCTGTCACCATCTATCTCGTGTAAATCGGAATCAAGACATTCTCTTACCGCTCTCCCCGTTGTATCGATAATTTTCCCCATCTTCCCGTCTCCACATGACATATGGTTCCGGATAACCCCGAGCTTTGCAGGTCAGGCTTACGTTAGTGGATTCCAAAACTACCATATCCGAACTAGTTTCTCGATCGATGATACTTGGGGGTACTAAATAAGTTATAATTAAAACAAAAGATTTATAATATTTCCATAAATTTTCTTACCTACTACTTGAAGATAACCTTGCCTACTACGCATGGGGTCGGTATTTACCTGACACATGTACCAACCCCTATCGGATTCCTGCACATTCTTTATGTGTAAATACCAAGATCGGTGGTCGTTGTAACTTAGGGATATCCGTGGATTTTGAGTGATGACGTTGTGATGGATTGAAAGGATTGTTTGGGTGTCAACTCGAACCCATGCAACCTGAAAATAGATTTTATTAAAAAAAATTCGCCTAAAATAAAATACTGGGCATTGCTTTACGTTGTGGATACGGCCCAAACCCCAATCTTGGTAAAATGTTAATGGCAGATTTTAAGGAAATACTGCACTCCATCAGAATTCTACTCAGAAGAAAGAAGAAGACATCACTCGTCGGAAGCACTTTAAATGCAAAAACAGAATTGAAGACATCTTTAAGCAGTAAAAAAAAGGTGTGTGGGCCTTCCCGCTGGCCTGCGTTGGTCTATTTTAGATTTAAGTAATCTTTTAGGCATGCTCGTCCCCTCCATTCGG
The DNA here is from genome assembly GCF_036711975.1 of Onthophagus taurus. Taxonomy (NCBI): domain Eukaryota; kingdom Metazoa; phylum Arthropoda; class Insecta; order Coleoptera; family Scarabaeidae; genus Onthophagus; species Onthophagus taurus. Next base: position 1,252,090 of record NC_091968.1, on the reverse strand, counting down.
ACCACGTGACCGAATATAAGTATTGTACAATTCGCGATTGTATCTGGATCTCCATTCTCTGTTTTCTTGCGTTAGACCAAATATTCCTCTTAGGATTTTCCTTCCAAACACACTTATATAGTTTATCATTTTCTTGGTAAGGAGCCAGACTTCCCACCCATATGAAGAATACTTTTACATTAACGTTGGGTTGGTTATTGTTGGGTTGGGTTGGATACGCGATCTAAATATATGGAGAAGGGCAAAATATACTTTCTTTGCCTGTGTAACCCTTCTTCGAATTTCCGGCTACTCGTTGCCATCCTTTGATAGTTTGACCCCCAGATATGTGAAGTCATTCACTCTTTCCAGGTTAGCATCCCCGATGGTTAGATTTTGCGTGTTTGGTTTAAAACTTTGGTTTTCTCTGCATTTATTGATAGACCCACTTCTCTAGCTTCTCCCTTTATATTAATGTCGTCAGTATATGCTGCTATTTGGAAGGACTTATTATTCAAGATGTTTGAAGAATTGATCGACATTTTTTTTTATGACATATTCCAAGGCAATATTGAAGAGGACCGGGGCAAATCCATCAGCTTGTTTCAATCCTTGTGTGATTTCGAATGGGTTAGTCATCTGATTCTGTATTCTGACATATGCTGTGGTATCCGTAATGTAGTTTTTATTAATCTTGTTAATTTTATGGGTATTCCGAATTCGTTCATAATGTGATATATTTTAGCTCTTTTATGAAGTCATAGGCTTGCCGAAAATCTGGCTTACATCAATGTCGAATTTCTATGTACGTCTGACCATCTCTTTGACGCTTTGTAGCTTGTGAATAGTGGATCTGCCTACCCTGAAACCTGCTTGATAATCACGAATGATGTCCTTCGTGTATTCCTGTTTGTTGGGTATGTAGGTGAATACTTTATACGCTGTACTGGGGTGGTTCAAATTCGATGTCCGAATAGGCTATCTCGGAAACTATGTATAAGAGTTAGAAAAAAAAATAGCTTCCATGTCTCAACCTCTTTTTTTAAATTAATTCTAATATCAAAAACTTCAAAGCGCTATCGTCTTTTGTGTTTCCTCTAGAGGTCAAAATTGAATTTGGAGTATTATAACTAAGACATTATATGGTAACTTTTTTACAGAGAATTTGATGACGTAGACAAAAAAAAATTTTCGGTTTTAGATTTTGAGATATTATGACAATTTTCGTTTTTTTTAATGGAAACAACCACTGATTATTAGCTTATTAAATTCGTTATTTTTTTCTGATTACAAAAACATACGATTCGACAGATCTATTTCTTATTGTTTTAGAATAAAGCTAAAAACAAACTTTTTTTATCTACGACTACTTGGATAAGTCATCATTACCGCACTCATTTGAGGTGATTTGAGTTACGTAATGAAGTTCATTACCGCACTGGTTTCATTACGCAACGCATTTTTAGCCTAATCAGAACAGACTTAATTTATGGAAACGAGCAACAATACAAAAGAAAAAGTGCTATCTACTTACAGAGAAACAATACTATTTATTATAAACATTAATTGTTATGTTTTTACATTTCAAAACACTTATTCCAGATGAGTAAACATGTTGTTGAAATTAACAATTCAAAATTGTCAACAATCATTTCAAAATATTTTTATAAATGTCAAATAGACTTTTAAAAAGAAATTGATTTTTAGTAATTTTTAGCAGTCGTAGATAAAATGCTGTATATCACACGTGGGCTAGAGCATAATTACAGTACTCGTGTGATTACACGACTCGGTCTACGACCTCGTCGTGCAATTCTCCGCACTTGTACTGTAATTATGTTTCTAGCCCACTTGTAATATAAATAACTATTATAAAATTTCTAAACGCTGCCGAAATTTAGTGTCGTCGAAGAAATGAAATTTACAGTTTCCTGTAAATTACGGGGCGGTAGGTAAAATCTAAAAAGTTAATAATTAAATAAGAAGATAACTCCTTGTATTTAAAAACAAATAATTATGTTTATTACACGAACTGTTAATACGGAAACATTTAATGAATTGCATTGTTTTGGATTGGAGATATATGTTTTTTTAATATTTAGTTATAGTACCGTAATTTACAGGAAACTGTAAATTTCATTTCTTCGACAACACTAAAAAAAAGAAATTTTATTTTTTGCTTTATTCAAAACAATAAGAAATAGAGCTGTGGAACCCTATATTTTTGTAATCAGAAAAAAATAACGAATTTAATAAGCGAATACTGTACAAAGGTGTTAGTTTTTGCATGTCAGTTTGTCTCCTTTTTTGTGAATTGGGATGATAATGCTCTAACGCTCCTTTTCTAGTCCTAGGGGATCTTTTCTTCCTTCCATATGTTAACTATTAAACTATAAAGTTGTTCTAAAAGGTTTTCCCCGGCTGTTTTATATAGTTCTATAGCTATTCCATCAAATCCAGGTGATTTGTGGTTTTTTTGGGTTAACTCGACTTCCTCTAATGTGGTTTTATCAGAAGACTACAATAGAATATTTCCAACAACTTCTCGGAAACCCAGAACAAATCCCTCACCAACAAGAACAAGAGCAACAACAGGTGAACCGTCTTCTGACGTTATACTTTATCATCATCAGCCCGTTTCTGTTCGCTGCTGACATATGCTTCCTTAAGACAGGAAGGTAGTTTGTTGCTATTATCCTGAGGTCATCTGTCCATTGAGTCGGTGATACCCCTACTGCGTTTATTTGCTCTCGGTCGCCATTCCAGGATTCTCTTCGTCCACCTACCATCTCTCAGTCTAGCCACGTGTCTATTTTAGCCTTGCAATACGTACGATGATGTCCTCTACTCCCGTTCTTCTTCTCACTTCTTCATTTAGGATTCCATTCTGCGTTGCGTCACTTGTAGTTTATATGTATACATACAAGTTTTTATACATACGCTATATATTTTGATATAATTAATGAAGGAGAATTTGGATTATATTCAAATTTTATGACACTATTTACGTTTGGACTGAGTGGGTCTTTGATAAAGTCGTGCGCAACCTGCTCACAATTTGTCGCTATTACTGTAAACGTTACATGCATTTTATATTAAACGCGATATTATATAGATTTGTTTTACTGTTTTAAGTTTAGCAGAGGTGGCTTGCAGCTGAATCACTAGAATATTTGTATTGGTTGAAGATGGTGTTACGTACACCACTTCGGCGGCAAGCAACCTTGGCTTAATTTATCAAAATCACACATTTTGCGTTTCAAGCTCAGCCAAGGTAGCTTGTAAAATTGCACAATACACATTGCAGCATTTCAATCGTCAGGGACCTCGTCTTAATCTTATATATGACCAAATAAACCATCTTTCTTTTTGATTACTATTTGGCTCAAACCGCAATTTTCTTCGGGTTTCTGAGAATACAGGTTGTTCTTTTAAAACAGGCTGATACGTTTCCGATAATGCTTTCAATATCTCAATCCAACCACAATTACGAACCAAAAATGCTTTAACTTGATGAGGTTTTTCTCTATTTTCTAGTAAAATAGTCAATATTCTAATAAAAACTGTATTTATAATTGCTTCTGTGTGAATGGAAATTTTAAAATTTAATTTTTATTTTGTTTATGCATAACAAAAACCTTACTCGAATGGATTGGAAAATAAAAATTTTGCCGCCAATTTATATAAGCGGATTTAGTCTTTAGCAGAATTTTTTTATAAAAATACTTGAAAACTCCGGATACGGTCCATTTTAAAATTCCTTCAAAATCCAATTCCCTTCGGTGACGTGTACCGTGTCCTATTCGGTGCGGCATTTACCATGCTAATGTCCCGGTGTCCCCGCCATTCGCGTTTACATTGTATTATCCCCCCAACATCCCCCATACACATCCCTCACACCCCAAAACGACAACAAATAGAAGCGAAAACAAACACACCAGAACCGATATAACACTGCAAGAATACCAAAGGATGAACGGTCTGCCAGGAGAGCCTCCGGGTTCCTCCGGAGCTTTCCCCTCCTCATCCTGTCTTTCGGTCCGTAAGAGTCGGTTTCGTGTCTTGAATGAGTCACGCCTTTTCCGTCTTCTTTCGTACGTTGAACACTGCTCGTTCTCTTTCTACCCGAACTACGTGCTCGACATTATCCAAGAGGGGGTTTTCACGGGGGGGATACAGTAAGGTGCTATCCCCCCGGTTGTACAATGTACATTGTGTGAGTTCCTACTGGAGCGTGGAAGCGTCCGGGGGCTGTTTTTATCGAATTTGCAGCGCAAAGTGTTGCTGAAATTAGATAAGTCTCCCGGAGACGTATATCTGATATAAGGAACGAGAGTCTTAGAGGGGAGTCTTCAAGTTGGATCCCAATGGGAAAACGGTTCGCATTACTAAGGACCTTCGTTATCGCGACAAATAGTCGAATTTTCTTTCGTTTCCCAAATTACTAATTAAATTTTTACAAGTAACGACGCCAAATCAAGCTTAAATTCGACTGGTAAAGCAGAAAATAAATGATGTTGGTGTTAAAATAGAAACTAGAGAGAAAAGTTTCGATAGGCGCGTACCACCTTCAATTCAATTAGTTTATCGCTGGTGCCGCACTCAAGGAAAAGTTATGCCGGTCCTGCCGCCCGAGAAATTTAAATTTTCTAATTATCCGGTCCTGCGGGTGGGGATAAGGGGGTTGAAGTAAAGACGGTGGGGAGGAAATGAACCGTCCGACGCCTTTATAAGCCGAAGCGGCGGCGACTTCTCCTTTTATTGTTATGGTCTTTTGAGTTCGAAAAGTTGCCGTTCACCGCTAAAGGTTACCACCATCACCACCACCCTTCTTAATGGGGTCCCGTTTCCGGGGGAAATTCACGTTGAATTAATACGCCCGAATTGAATTTGATATGAGAACCGAATTTCACTTCTCACCGCGGACACGGAGTTTATGGTCAGAGGAAATATCCCGGGGGTTGTGAAAAATTTAGATCCCTATAAACGACCGTTCCAGCAGGAATATTGGTCAGTATTTTCTGGGTGATTACGTAGACCATCCGAAAAGGAGGAGAGGAAGAAAACAACCCGGTGATTTACTTCCTGTTAACCATTTCCTTCCACTTTTTAAGTCGTTGTAATAATTCATGATTTATTATAAAAGATCGTAAACCTTATATTTTTTTATAACTGGGGTTAGATAAAATAGTGAATTATTTATGAGAAAATAAAAATTGTTACCTTAAATCCACGAAGATTATCCACCACGCAAGCTAAAAGAGCATCCCTTCCAACCGTTACGGTTACGTTTGGGATGGGTTCAGCGAATTTTGGAAAAGACATATCTGTAACAAAATAAAATTCATTAAGTAAAAAAAGTAGGTGGTAAGTAGCGCTAGTTAGCATAAAATATCACTATGCTGCATATTTTTATTGCACTAAAACTAACGTATCGGGTTTAGCCGTGCGTCTTCAGACCTACAGCTAAACCCGAATGTTTCTAGTTCCTGGTCTAGAGTTAGTTCTAGTTTTACATTAGTACTATCACTAGAACTAACACAAGACCGAGAACTAGAATCATTCGGGTTTAGCCGTCTTGAAAAACGTGCGGCTAAATCCGAATGTTTCTAGTTCGCGGTCTAGTGTTAGTTCTAGTGTTACACTAGTACCACTACTAGAACTAACACAAGACCTAGAACTAGAATCATTCGGGTTTAGCCGTCTTGAGAGACGTGTGGCTAAATCCGAATGTTTCTAGTTCTCCGTCTAGTGTTAGTTCTTGTGGCAGTGGTAGGTAATGCTAGTTAGCAGAAGATATTACTATGTTGTATATTTTTATTGAACTAAAACTAGAACTAATACTTGACCTAGAACTAGAAAGTTTCGAACTTACTAGAACTAGAAATATTTTTTAGTTCTAGGTCTAGTGTTAGTTCTAGTTTTACATTAGCACTATCACTAGAACTACACACAAGACCTAGAACTAGAATCATTCGGGTTTAGCCGTCTTGAGAGACTTGCGGCCAAATCCGAATATTTCTAGTTCTCTTGTGGCAGTGGTAGGTAGTGCTAGTTAGTAGAAGATATTACTATGTTGTATATTTTTATTGAACTAAAACTAGAACTAATACTTGACCTAGAACTAGAAAGTTTCGAACTTACTAGAACTAGAAATATTTTTTAGTTCTAGGTCTAGTGTTAGTTCTAGTTTTACACTAGCACTATCACTAGAACTAACACAAGAACTAGAATCATTCGGATTTAGCCGTCTTGAGAGACGTACGGCTGCATCCGAATGCTTCTAGTTCTAGGACTAGTGTTAGTTCTAATTTTACACTAGCACTATCACTAGATCTAACACAAGACCTAGAACTAGAATCATTCGGGTTTAGCCGTCTTGAGAGACGTGTGGCTAAATCCGAATGTTTCTAGTTCTCGGTCTAGTGTTAGTTCTTGTGGCAGTGGTAGGTAATGCTAGTTAGCAGAAGATGTTACTATGTTGTATATTCTTATTGAACTAAAACTAGAACTAATACTAGACCTAGAACTAGAAAGTCTTCAGACGCACGGCTAAACCCGAATGTTTCTAGTTCTCGGTCTAGTGTTAGTTCTAGTTTCACATTAGCACTATCACTAGAACTACACACAAGACCTAGAACAAGAATCATTCGGGTTTAGCCGTCTTGAGAGACTTGCAGCCAAATCCGAATATTTCTAGTTCTCTTGTGGCAGTGGTAGGTAGTACTAGTTAGCAGAAGATATTACTATGTTGTATATTTTTATTGAATTAAAACTAAAACTAACACTAGACCTAGAACTAGCAAGTTTCGAACTTACTAGAACTAGAAATATTTTTTAGTTCTAGGTCTAGTGTTAGTTCTAGTTTTACACTAGCACTATCACTAGAACTAACACAAGAACTAGAATCATTCGGATTTAGCCGTCTTGAGAGACGTACGGCTGCATCCGAATGCTTCTAGTTCTAGGACTAGTGTTAGTTCTAATTTTACACTAGCACTATCACTAGATCTAACACAAGACCTAGAACTAGAATCATTCGGGTTTAGCCGTCTTGAGAGACGTGCGGCTAAATCCGAATGTTTCTAGTTCTCGGTCTAGTGTTAGTTCTAGTTTTACACCAGTACCATCACTAGAACTAACACAAGACCAAGAACTAGAATCATTCGGGTTTAGCCGCCTTGAGACAAGGTTTATATATAAAAGGTTGTCTAGGTTCGTACGCAACCATACTGCGCATTACGTCACATGTGGAAAATAATACCGCCAAGCAATTGAAGTTAAATAAATGCATGGAGCACCACATGGCCATGAGGTTGCGTGCGCAATCCAATGTATCGTTTATACAAAGTCGTAAGATTTAGCTGTAAACATAAAGTTGGTCAACTTTTCCAGATTTGCAGCGTCACACATGCGCAAGACGACCTCAATCAGCTGTATCCAATGATCCCGGCCGGTGTAAATAGCGCGTTCTAACCTAACCTCAACTATTGTTTATTTCTGTGCAACAACAAAATGAGTGAATTCGATGGAAAATTAATTAAAATTGTTGAGAACTACCGATATATTTACGATAAAAAATGTTCTGAACATAAAGATAACATATTGGTAGAAAATAACAATACGAAAACCAATAATATTTTGTTTCTTGAGGATGCGATTCTGTAAATCTTAAATTCTGTATAAATCAATTGTTTTCTTAAAGCTAAATACAATCCTTAAATCTAAATCTTTAAATTTACAGCTAAATTCTGTATAAACCCGGCATAAATCCGAATGTTTCTAGTTCTCGGTCTAGTGTTAGTTCTTGTGGCAGTGGTAGGTAGTGCTAGTTAGCAGAAGATATTACTATGTTGTATATTTTTATTGAACTAAAACTAGAACTAATACTAGACCTAGAACTACAAAGTCTTCAGACGCACGACTAAACCCGAATGTTTCTAGTTCTCGGTCTAGTATTAGTTCTATTTTTACATTAGCACTATCACTAGAATTAACACCAGACCTAGAACAAGAATCATTCGGGTTTAGCCGTCTTGAGAGACATGCGGCTAAATCCGAATGTTTCCAGTTCTCGGTCTATTGTTACTTCTTGTGGCAGTGGTAGGTAGTGCTAGGTAGCAGAATATATTACTATGTTGTAATTTTTGCTTAAAACTAACCAATAGCAACCCTTTTTTTTGACGCTACAATTTGATAACACTCATTCAAATTAAAAAAGAGAGTATACCAACCAACAAAATAAAATAAATACCGAGACCAAAACTTTCTATACAACGAATTTTAGCGAAACGTTTTCATTTCCACATCGTTACACGAACTCGTTATATTAAAAATACTGCGTTGTTCGGCATTGTCCAATTTCGAAAGGGGCATGCATTTTGCGAATCGGCCGAATTGTAACAACTCCCCGCGACAATTTAGACGGTGCGAGGTTATTTTAAACAATTCCCAATTTTATAGGTACACACATAGATCGAAAGTGCCATAACTGACCGAGTTTTGAATTTTTTTTTTAACCCGAAACTTCAAACTTTCCACCCTCCCCGATAGTCGTGTTAATTTTTTTCGTTCGAATTCGTTCCGCGATCTCGTTCAAATCAGCTTTGGTATTCCAAACTCGTGTTCGGAGCTTGCGTTCTGGGTTCCAATGGCACACGCCGAAGTGATTTGTTAAAATGATTTGTTAAAACGTGTTAAAAATGGCACGGTGTGTGGGCTAAAATAAGATAAAGATGTATTAAGGATTTTTCTTTTTTAAAAAAATCATTAAATAGAGTACTTTCCAGTAATTTCCCCTTCTCATTTTATTCCATCGGGATGAATCGTAAAATTCAAATTAAATCTCTGGCAAATTTCCATCAGGTTATTTTATGACATCTATTTTAATCCATTTTTAATATTAATGAAAAATTGTATTTTACTTTTTCTTTTTTTTTTTAGAAAGGATTATTTCCAATTAACTCTTTCGATGGCTGTGTTTCCATCCACGTTTCAGGGTTAATTGAGTTGTACTCGGTTCGATATTGATTTCGTGGGGTGGTAGCAGAATGTTCTGGCTCATTTGTATACCGTTGACACATCACTCGTATCACACTCATATGCACTTCATATGTTGATGTCCAGTTTGTTATTACTTTTAAAACGCACGCTGAAGTATCACCAGCGGCATATTAATAATGTGACCCGGGTAAATTTCAAGTATTTATTGAATACCCAACTCTCTCGACTGATCATCAGAATCGATGGATGCATTATTAGCTGACCATTGATATCGTCGCTCTTGTTGTTTAACAACACTTCAGCATTCCACTCGTAATTAAAATTTTCAATTCTGGTTTGAATTTGTTCATTTCAATATAAAATATTTTATGGTATTTATATTTATTTATAGTTTATTTTTATTTAATTTCTATAAAATGGCGTTGAACTGCATGAAAAATACTCAGAATTTTACGTAGAATCCATAAATAAACAGAAAATGTATGTTCGTATTTAAATATGTGAACTTAAGGATCGTATCTCAATTTTGGGACGTTTTGTATATTTCAATTTTGTCTTAAAAAGCGAGCGTTAAAAAAATGACATACATGCCTTACTTTATGTACACAGTGTAACTATACAGGGTGATTCTTAACGTATCGGCTTAAACAGCAGAACAAATGATGGGAGAACTTCCTGCACCAAGAGTCAGCTCCCCCATTCACTCATACTGGTGTAGATTATGCCGGCCCATATAATCATATAATAATTGTATGCCTGACAACAAAGGCAATTCATTTGTAAGCAGTCAGTGATATGACCTCTGGGACGTTTCTGGTTGCTCTAAAAAGATTTACTGCTCGACGTAGTCACTGTGAACGCAAGTACAGTGATAACGGAACAAATTTTGCTGGAGCCAGTAAGTTATTACAACCAGAGATTGCAACAGTTATGTAGGATTGATCAATTCAAGACAGCCTTGTAGCTCAAGGGACGCAATGGCACTTTAATCCGCCAACAGCTCCTCACTTCGGAGGAATTTGGGAAGCCGGAGTGAAACCTGTCAAATATCACCTGAGACTGAGGAGTTACTCGAGGCTGTCCACAAGGGGGTGTACTATCCCCACTTTTGTGGAACCTCACCCTGGATAGCCTCTTGAACCACCTCGCCGAAGCCAACTTTATCACAGTTGGTTACGCAGATGATTTAACCATTCTCGTCAAAGGCAAGTATATAAACGTGCTGTTTGACAGGATGCAAGTAGCTCTCAAACTGATAGAGACTTGGTGTGACGAACAAAGACTCTCTGTGAATCCTAAGAAGACAGAGTTGATTCTTTTCACACGGATGAGGAAGGTTGGCAATCCCAGAATGCCATCCCTTGCTGATACTCCATTGGTATTGTCAAAAGAAGTTAAATATCCGGGCATCACACTTGACAATAAAATGACATGGAGAGCCCATCTAGATAATAGAGTAAAAAAAGCGTACGTTGCATTCGGTCAATGCCGGAGGGCTATAGGTAAGACATGGGGTTTGTCACCCAGAAATGCCCTCTGGATTTACACGGCTGTAATCCGACCTATGCTTACTTATGGTGCAGTAGTATGGTGGTCAAAGGCCCTACAGTCTACATCCACTACTGCACTTAATAAAGTACAAAGACTTGCGTGTTACAGGTGCGCTGCGGACTACCCCCACTGCAGCCATGGAAAACATGTTAAACCTAACGCCACTTCATTTGTTCATCCAAGAGGTGGCATTGGTGACCATGACTCGACTGCGAGCAGCAGGAATTCTAATGGGTGAAAGAAATAGTAAAAATGCCAATCTCTGGAATGAAATGGTGGATTACTCACCAATTCTGGAGTGTGTAACGGACTTTACACCCCTACAACACATTTTTACGAAGATATATCTCACCCACCCAAGCTCCACAGAAGTAGAGGTAAAAAACAGCCTTCAAATCTACACTGATGGTTCAAAGAGACGGGAAGGAGCAGGAGCCGGAGTCTTCTCGTACGATCTCCGACTCCACGTATCTGAACCTTTAGGTATAAGTACCACCGTCATACAGGCGGAGTTAATCGCCATACAACTTGCCGCTGACGTTATTGTCAGATCCAACTTGGTAGGTAAGACTTTTACAATTTATACTGACAGTAGACAAGCTATTTTAGCCCTGAGTAGAATAACAATTACCTCAGGACTTGTTATGGGTTGTCATCTGACATTGGAGAAGGCTGCAGTGCATAACTGTGTCATACTTCAATGGATAAAAGGACACTCGACTTGTTCAGGTAACAAGCACGCTGATAGGCTTGCCAAAAGGGCTGCCAAGCGAGCGCCATGTTCGCCTGAACCGATAATTGCTCCGTCCTTATCAACTCAGATTGAGATAATTAAAGATTTTACCCACAAAAAGTTCATGAACTGGTGGGATAGGGTTAAGGGTTGTCATCTGTCTAAGGAAGTATTACATTATCCTTCAGCAGAGGCAGCCTTGTCTTTCGGAAGGCTTGGTAGAAACGCTCTACGAACTGTAACGGGACTCGTCACGGGTCACTGTAAGGTAAACAAGCATCTTTATAACCTTAAGCTTGCTGTTAGTCCTCTCTGTCGCCTCTGTAAAGAGAGCGAGGAGACGGTCCGACACATCTTGTGTGAATGCCCCACTCTGCAAGACCTCAGAATGAGAGACTTCGGAGAGGAATGGCCGACCACAGATGGCATCAGGAACACACCTCTGAGCTGTATCCTAGCCTTCGGAAATTCCTTAGGCTGGTTGATGTAGCCGGAGACAGTGTAGGAGGATGTACAAGGGGCCCATTGGGGCCTAGGTGCTGTGTGCGTAGCATACCCTCCGCTTTCCTACATACATACATACATCACCTGAGATGAGCCACATTAACATTGAAGAACTCTCCGCGTTTCTTTATCAAATAGAAGCATCTCTAAATTAGCGTCCATTAAGTAACTACTTTGACTCCTGGCAATTTTGTTATCGGTAGACCATTGTTATCCTACAATAATCCTTCTATCAAAGATGAGCAAGATTTGTCTTCGAGATGGAAGTTATCTAAAAAGCCACCTCGACCTATCCACCTTCTGGAAAACACATTATCTATAGGTTGAGAATCACCCTGTATAAATATAATGGTTAATTAAAAAATAAGTAAAGTTAAAAGTTACAAAGTTATTTTTTAGTTAAAACGTGAAAAATATTTCTTACTTGTCATAATAAAACTAACCCAATACTCATTCAATATGCACAAAAATATATTTATAATAAGGAAATCTATATACATTAATAATTTAATGAAAGGGTACTCCCACATTGAACAGCTGTCAATTCACAATCAACCTCATCCGACGAATTATTAACATTTTCCAAGTTCCTACATTTCAAATAATATACATATTTAAATTTTCACTTAGCGAGTGTCAACCCGGTTACAGGAACTACATAACAGGGTTTCTGCCAAATTAGGAGCCAGAACTTGGCATTCTTAACAACAATATTTTATTTGTGAGACTGTAAATTCGTTTAAAAAGTTATTATCTGAGTCAGTATCAATTTCGTCTCTATTTAATTTATTCTATCAATGGATTAAGATTCGTTTTCCGTTGTCCGCATTCTTTTACCGAATTCCTCTAGAGTCTTTTGCTATGAATGTAAACTTTTTAGGTTCAAAAATCTTTGGATTATCTCATGATTAGGTAAACCACTTGTTTACTTTTGCAATATATATACACAATGAGATGATGCCCGATCAAACTACATCCTTCACAAATGTAATCACCTGTTAAACACTCTCTCCTTCTTCGCAGTCCTCAATCAATACATCCTTTCACACTTCTCAACCTCAGGATTCGTCAAGATTCCTCGAAAACTCCTCATTCTCCACTAACACCCTGCCTGTTTCTTATAAAGAACACAATCACCAACAAGATCTACTTACCACATCTATAACACTTCGATTTATTCATTCTCAACTTCTTCAGCTTCGACCGAATTGAAGCATACTGTTTATGCACTTAGTAGTCAATTAAGTCACCTCACAGTTGAATCCATTCGCAAGTAATATTTACATGACATTTTGTTCAATAATTTTAAATCAGTTGTTTCAATACAGACATTTTTTTTATAAACTATTTTGATTCTTGAAACTTGATGAAGCTAAATCAGCACTTTTCGTAGGTATTCCGGATTTTCGAAGGACCCGGGGTAAATTTTCATTCGTTTAGTGCGTAAGTGCTCCAAATTCAATATCCGGTCGTTGGCGGGCCGTGTCCCGAAAGGACCACGAACACAACATTTGAAAACTTTTGCTGAGCAAGCGATCAGATTCTTGCAGATTTGACAGGATCCAAACGAATCCGGTTTAATTATCCGTATTTATCCAACCGTGGATTTTGTTAAAAGGGGGAGAAACGAAAATGCTCCTTTTAGGGGGATATCTATTGTTAGGAAATAATAACATCCTATTGTAATTCGTAGTATATTTTTTTGGGGCTGAAATTTGAGATTTGAAGGAAAAAGAGTTTTTAGGGAACTTTTTAACTTTTTTTTTGTTGGCACCGTTAAAGTTGAAAATTCACTTTCGGGTTTCCGCTAATTTGCAATTCTAATTCACCAACGGCCGTTTTTTCCTACCCAAAAAAACCGACGCTTCGGTGTAATTGCGTGAAAAATCTTTGTTTTTAACCTACGAGGGTCAAACCCTCCGTTAAAAATACAGATAAAAAGAAAAAATATTTTTTTAAATATTTGTAATACCTATTAAATTATTTTTAATTGGAAAAAAAATTTATGAAACCCCTTAGTTAGAGCTATAAATAAGGTATTTAACGAATGTTTTTTTTCACGAGATATCAAAACGTAGACGGCCGTTCATTTCCGGGCTGACGGACGAATGCTAATGGATGTTTTTCACAACCTGCAAATCGCTTAATAATTCAACCGAGTCGGATCCGGGTATAAACATGACAATTGGTTTTGTAAAATTACGCGGTATTACCCGTTCCCGATGAGAATCTGTGCATAATTTATATTGAATGGGAAATTCCTAATGATCAACATATGGTTGATATACATATAAACAAGCAATAACAATAATAACGTAAAAAAAAATTGAGGCGTCGATTGATTGTACTAGAAAACAAGAATTGTGCATTAAAATTCATTTCGGATATCGGACGAAAATGCCACTTCTCATTCATGTATTCACCCACTTAGCTGCTGCATCGTCGGCCGAGAGAAAAGTGCCGAATTTTCTTCCACTTTATACTAACCCCTTGAAAAGGAAAACCGTCCTTGGCGCTCCATTATTCGCCCCTTTCTCTTTTTTATTATTATTTGGATGAACGGCAGCAGCAAATATTTGCGTCTATCAACGATCCTTTTCAAAACCAACCCCAAGAAAAAATTCTTTTTAAAAATCTTTCTAAAAATCTATACTCACCGTGATTCAAATCCCCAACAATAGAGACTTTTGATTCGGTCGTTCTTGTATTTCGACCTACAACAAGGACAAATAAAATTAATGAATCAAGTTTTCTTTAAGAGAGTAAGATTGAATGGAGTCAAATTTAAGTAAGTAATATTAGGAAATAGGAAGTTCATGATTGGATTAAATAAGAAAACTTTTGGGATAAGTTCCACTATCTCGATCTATCTACTTTCGAGGGTATAAAATGTTCTTTTCAGCCTGATTTACGAAAAAGGGACAATTTTGTTCCAGACTGTACATAACTACCCAAAAACAGGGATGGAACTGCAGTTAACTAGAGTGGACTGTATCCCTTAGAGAGTTCTATACAACGGGACAAAGTAAAATCGATAGAGAGAGCTTTATATGTATGTGTATAAGGGCAAGGGGGATTTGTATAACTAATTCAAAGCGAAATAATTTAATCAAAAGTATTTTCATTTAGATTTTTATTTAATATATTTGAATCATAAGTTCAAATTAACGCGCAGATTTTCTTCATCCGAAACCATCTGAAAAAAATAAATGTATCGAATATACCACAACATTTTCGAAATTTAAGCCCATGTGCAGCCGTTATGGAACCGAATTTATAAAGAAGCTTTATCAATTTGTAATAAACACATTTTAAGCTATCTAAATCTAGGTCTTGTCTGGTCAATATCTATCGGCACCGGCTAAAAAACAGGCTTAATAAACAACGCTACACTTCAATAGTAAATGGTTACGGTGTCGTAACTTTCTTATATGATATGGAAAAAACTCGGAAATCATAGAGATTCTATCGGAAATTTTCCGCTCTATACAGTGGAATATAACGTTAGTAGATCGCATGGTTGCATAAACAGTTTCCCCAAAAACTGCAAGAACCGCGTATAATTATAGAATGTAAATGTTTACGATGTCATAACTTTCTTATATGATAAAGACAAAACTCCAAGATCATATCAAATCCATAGGAAATTTTCCGCTCTATACAGTGGTATATAACTTTAGTAGATCGCATGGTTGCGCTACCGTTTCCCCCCCCAAAAGCAACAATATTCGCGTATAATTACTGTATGTAAATGTTTACTATGTCATAACTTTTTTATATGATATGAACAAAACTCCAAGATCATATTAAATCCATAGGAAATTTTCCGCTCTATACAGTGGTATATATCTTTAGTAGATCGCATGGTTGCGCTACCATTTCTCTCCCAAAAGCAACAAAATTCGCATATAATTACTGAATGTAAATGTTTACGATGCCATAACTTTCTTATATGATACAGACAAAACTCCAAAATTATATCAAATCCATAGGAAATTTTCCGGTTTATACAGTGGTATATAACCTTAGTAGATCTCATGCTTGCGTTACCATTTCCCCTCCAAAAGCAACAATATTCGTATATAATTACTGAATGTAAATGTTTACGATGTCATAACTTTCTTATATGATATGGACAAAACTCCAAGATCATATCAAATCCATAGGAAATTTTCCGCTCTATACAGTGGTATATAACATTAGTAGATCGCATGGTTGCACAAACAGTTTCCCCCAAATAATGCAGAAACCGCGTATAATTATAGTATGTAAATGTTCACGGCGTCATAACTTTCTTATATGATATGGACAAAACTCCAAGATCATATCAAATCCATAGGAAATTTTCCGCTCTATACAGTGGTATATAACATTAGTAGATCGCATGGTTGCACAAGCAGTTTCCCCCAAATAATGCAGAAACCGCGTATAATTATAGTATGTAAATGTTCACGGCGTCATAACTTTCTTATATGATATGGACAAAACTCCAAGATCATATCAAATCCATAGGAAATTTTCCGCTCTATACAGTGGTATATAACATTAGTAGATCGCATGGTTGCACAAGCAGTTTCCCCCAAATAATGCAGAAACCGCGTATAATTATAGTATGTAAATGTTCACGGCGTCATAACTTTCTTATATGATATGGACAAAACTCCAAGATCATATCAAATCCATAGGAAATTTTCCGCTCTATACAGTGGTATATAACATTAGTAGATCGCATGGTTGCACAAGCAGTTTCCCCCAAATAATGCAGAAACCGCGTATAATTATAGTATGTAAATGTTCACGGCGTCATAACTTTCTTATATGATATGGACAAAACTCCAAGATCATATCAAATCCATAGGAAATTTTCCGCTCTATACAGTGGTATATAACATTAGTAGATCGCATGGTTGCACAAGCAGTTTCCCCCAAATAATGCAGAAACCGCGTATAATTATAGTATGTAAATGTTCACGGCGTCATAACTTTCTTATATGATATGGACAAAACTCCAAGATCATATCAAATCCATAGGAAATTTTCCGCTCTCTACAGTGGTATATAACATTAGTAGATCGTATGGTTGCACAAGCAGTTTCCCCCAAATAATGCAGAAACCGCGTGTAATTATAGTATGTAAATGTTCACGGCGTCATAACTTTCTTATATGATATGGACAAAACTCCAAGATCATATCAAATCCATAGGAAATTTTCCGCTCTATACAGTGGTATATAACATTAGTAGATCGCATGGTTGCACAAGCAGTTTCCCCCAAATAATGCAGAAACCGCGTATAATTATAAATGTAAATGTTCACGGCGTCATAACTTTCTTATATGATATGGACAAAACTCCAAGATCATATCAAATCCATAGGAAATTTTCCGCTCTCTACAGTGGTATATAACATTAGTAGATCGTATGGTTGCACAAGCAGTTTCCCCCAAATAATGCAGAAACCGCGTGTAATTATAGTATGTAAATGTTCACGGCGTCATAACTTTCTTATATGATATGGACAAAACTCCAAGATCATATCAAATCCATAGGAAATTTTCCGCTCTATACAGTGGTATATAACATTAGTAGATCGCATGGTTGCACAAGCAGTTTCCCCCAAATAATGCAGAAACCGCGTATAATTATAAATGTAAATGTTCACGGCGTCATAACTTTCTTATATGATATGGACAAAACTCCAAGATCATATCAAATCCATAGGAAATTTTCCGCTCTATACAGTGGTATATAACATTAGTAGATCGCATGGTTGCACAAGCAGTTTCCCCCAAATAATGCAGAAACCGCGTATAATTATAGTATGTAAATGTTCACGGCGTCATAACTTTCTTATATGATATGGACAAAACTCCAAGATCATATCAAATCCATAGGAAATATCCGCTCTATACAGTGGTATATAACATTAGTAGATCACATAGTTGCACAAGCAGTTTCCCCCAAATAATGCAGAAACCGCGTATAATTATAGTATGTAAATGTTCACGGCGTCATACCTTTCTTATATGATATGGACAAAACCCCAAGACCATATCATATCCATAGGAAATTTTCCGCTCTATACAGTGGTATATGACATTAGTAGATCGCATGGTTGCACAAGCAGGTTCCCCCAAAAACTGCAGAAACCGCGTATAATTATAGTATGTAAATGCTTACGGCGTTATAACTTTCTTATACAGGGTGTGGCAGAGAGGACGGACGTTTTTGAGATGGGTAGTACTCTCCCCTTCTTAGGACGAGGGAGGTGGGGAGGGTGCCGTTTGACACGTGAGTTCCTAGAATTTTTTACACCGCGTTTTCGCCTATGATAGTTTCATCCGAAATAATGAGTCAGTCACGGTCGTACAGCGTGAGTTTCGTCGCCACTTCAACATTAATCGGAATAGAGCTGTTCCCTCTCAAAACACCATCTCTCCATGGATCTCCGCTTTCACCCCTACAAATTGGCCATTGTGCAAAAGTTACAGCCCGGAGATTATGCACAACGAATGAACTTCGCACGTGAGATGGAAGCACTGATCGATCAAAATGGGAACCTCATTTTATTCATGAGTGACAAAGCCCACTTTCACCTTAACGGCATGGTTAACCAGCAGAATTGCCGTTATTGGGCTAATAAAAATCCGCAACAGTTACACGAACGACCGCTGCACAGCCCAAAAGTTATATGCGCATCATTGGCCCTTACTTCTTCGAAGACGGAAATGGTCGTGCTGTTACCGTGAACTCAGAGCACTACGTCGAAATGATCACACCTTCTTTTTCCATGAATTACGACGGCGACGTGTTCCAATCCGACGTGTGTGGTTCTAATAGGATGGGGCGACCGCCCACACAGCCAGAGCATCAATTGACGTTATTCGCTCTCTCTTCCCTGGTCGCGTTATTTCCAGGTTTGGCGATGTTCATTGGCCTCCTCGCTCCCCAGATTTATCCTTATGCGATTTTTTCTTATAGGGACACCTCAAGGCTAGAGTATACGAGAACAAGCCCCGAACTCTGGACGAATTGAAGGAGGCAATTAGCGTGGAAGTCGCCCAAGTTGAGAGAGCGATGTTGGAGAGAGCCTACGCGAACTTCCGAGAACGCCTCCAGCACTGCATCACCGATTTCGGCCACCACATGACTGATGTGATTTTCCACATTTGACTGTCTCAAATGCTATTTCCTTGCGAACCTGATTCCATCAATAAATTTGTTTTTGAGTAAAAATTAACGATTTTATGATTTTTTTAAAACAGTCCGTCCTCTCTGCCGCACCCTGTATAATATGGACAAAACTCCAAGATCATATCAAATCCATAGGAAATTTTCCGCTCTATACAGTGGTATATAACTTTTGTAGATGGCATGGTTGCGCTACCGTTCCCCCCCCAAAAGCAACAATATTCGCGTATAATTACTGTATGTAAATGTTTACTATGTCATAACTTTCTTATATGATACAGACAAAACTCCAAGATCATATCATATCCATAGGAAATTTTCCGCTCTATGCAGTGGTACATAACATTAGTAGATCGCATGGTTGCACAAGCAGTTTCCCCCAAATAATGCAGAAACCGCGTATAATTATAGTATGTAAATGTTCACGGCGTCATAACTTTCTTATATGATATGGACAAAACTCCAAGATCATATCAAATCCATAGGAAATTTTCCGCTCTATACAGTGGTATATATCTTTAGTAGATCGCAAGGTTCCGCTACCATTTCTCCCCAAAAACTACAATATTCGCATATAATTAATGCATGTAAATGTTCACGACGTCATAACTTTCTTATATGATACAGACAAAACTCCAAGATCATATCAAATCCATAAGAAATTTTCCGCTCTATACAGTGGTATATATCTTTAGTAGATCGCATGGTTCCGCTACCATTTCCCCCCAAAAGCAACAATATTCGTATATAATTACTGAATGTAAATGTTTACGATGTCATAACTTTCTTATATGATATGCACAAAACTTCAAGATCATATCAAATCCATAGGAAATTTTCCGCTCTATACAGTGGTATATAACATTAGTAGATCGCATGGTTGCACAATCAGTTTCCCCCAAATAATGCAGAAACCGCGTATAATTATAGTATGTAAATGTTCACGGCGTCATAACTTTCTTATATGATATGGACAAAACCCCAAGACCATATCAAATCCATAGGAAATTTTCCGCTTTATACAGTGGTATATGACATTAGTAGATCGCATGGTTGTACAAGCAGGTTCCCCCAAAAACTGCAGAAACCGCGTATAATTATAGTATGTAAATGCTTACGGCGTCATAACTTTCTTATATAATATGGACAAAACTCCAAGATCATATCAAATCTATAGGAAATTTTCCGCTCTATACAGTGGTATATAACTTTAGTAGATCGCATGGTTGCACAAGCAGTTTCCCCCAAAAACTGCAGAAACCGCGTATAATTATAGTATGTAAATGTTCACGGCGTCGTAACTTTCTTATATGATATGGACAAAACTCCAAGATCATATTAAATCCATAGGAAATTTTCCGCTCTATACAGTGGTATATATCTTTAGTAGATCGCATGGTTGCGCTACCATTTCTCCCCCAAAAGCAATAAAATTCGCATATAATTACTGTATGTAAATGTTTACGATGCCATAACTTTCTTATATGATACAGACAAAACTCCAGGATCATATCAAATCCATAGGAAATTTTCCGCTCTATAGAGTGGTTTATAACATTAGTAGATCGCATGGTTGCACAAGCAGTTTCCCCCAAATAATGCAGAAACCGCGTATAATTATAGTATGTAAATGTTCACGGCGTCATAACTTTCTTATATGATATGGACAAAACTCCAAGATCATATCAAATCCATAGGAAATTTTCCGCTCTATACAGTGGTATATAACCTTAGTAGATCTCATGCTTGCGCTACCATTTCCCCTCCAAAAGCAACAATATTCGTATATAATTACTGAATGTAAATGTTTACGATGTCATAACTTTCTTATATGATACAGACAAAACTCCAAGATCATATCAAATCCATAGGACATTTCCGCTCTATACAGTGGTATATAACATTAGTAGATCGCATGGTTGCATAAGCAGTTTCCCCCAAAAACTGCAGAAACCGCGTATAATTATTATAGTATGTAAATGTTCACGGCGTCATAACTTTCTTATATGATAAGGACAAAACTCCAAGACCATATCAAATCCATAAGAAATTTTCCGCTCTATACAGTGGTATATAACTTTGGTAGATTACATGGATGCACAAGCACTTTCTCTTCAACACAATATTCACCACACAAAAACTTCTAAAAGAGATGCGTCAAAGCGGATGATTTAATAACAGTTAATACGTCGGATAAATCCACTGTAATCACCATAAAGGCTAAATTAATTCCCATTGGTTCCATTTGTAATTGAAATAAATTGACAATAGAAGTTGGAATTTTACTTTTTCGAACTGAAAACTGTAATTTAACTCGTTGAATCCGAACAGACAGTCACATACACGTGAAACAAGTTATATCCAAATCCGGTTGAAATCCGCGATTGTAGTTGGAGGAACTGGCATCGTTAGAGGTTTGCAATTTGAATGGCGCGCCGGTCTATTGCGCCAATTACCGACGTTAAATCACAGCCGGTTGTGGCCGGAACCGTGGTCCATTAGTCCCAAGCTTCAGCAACCACCACTACGTCTTCTTAAGGAAGCTCCCTAGAGAATCTACATAGAAACCATATTTCACTCCGCGCCACAAATTTCCCTATTCTCACCAATCCCCATATATAACCTCTCAAAAAAATTAATTACAACAATCAAAAAATCATCATTTACGAAGAAACTCAAAAAATTACGTGATGAAATTTAGTTGAGATCGACGACGCTTGAAAAGACCGAAAGATGTTACGATTCCTAGTCACGTCCAAGATTTCCGAAGGATACATAATCTGCGAAGAAAATGGAAACTGCAAAAGTGGGGGGAAACGAAGAGGAGAAGGCAATTTAAACAAATACACCTAATAAAAGTTGAAATTCGGTTCTTCCGGGCAGATGTCACCGCTCCGGTTGTATTACGGCGTAACTTTCAACCGGAACGAAACTTTTACAAGTAAGAAAAAAAGTCAACGAAAACGAAAGAAAAAAAGAGAAAAAAAAATAAGGAAAAATCAAGAAAATAAAAATTAAAACAGAAAAAAATCCAAAAAGTTTACTTCTTGGGTGATTAATCTACGCCATGTCAGCAAGATTATGAACTAAAAGCTCGAGACGAACCCGAAGAAGTTTTCGACGTGTAAACAATCGGGAGTTTTTTTCTTCGACGACGTATGTTTAATTTTGGGGTGAAACTTTTTCGGAGAAAAGTTTCTTTTCGCCGGGAAAACTCTTTTAACGCTTATTTCAAAACTTTAATTTTAACCATCGCGTTGTCTCCTAAATTCCCTTTGAACATTAATAACACCGGCGGTCATTCGGTTTAAAGCTTGGTTAAACGAGATTCACTCGTCATTTAGAGAACGTTATTTAATTGTGGAAAAGTTTTATTACACCGCACTAAATTCAAGTCAAATTTAACTCGAATGAAATGATTGTTTTATTACTTTTTGTTCCCCAACTCAACTGGGGTTTATGTATAGTATACATTTTCTGTTAAAAAAATTTGTATGAAACACCGCACTCTAAAACAGTTCTTCACGACAAATATCGAGAGGGATACATCGCAAAGAGACGTTTTATATTTTCATGATTTGAATTGAAAACGTCTGTGTTGAAAAGCAGACTCAAAAAAGCTTCCATTTCGACAATATCAATGATATGCAAATCTGATTTATTCGTACTTTTACGATCTGCTCTAACAATTCTGATGCTTATGTTTGTACACCGTACGATAGTTTGAAACGTTACGATAGAAGTGTTATTGAGAGTATAGTTAATAATAATTTCAAAAAATCACAGATGCGTTATTTATGATAATTATGAAACGAGTTTTATGCAAAATTAAACCTGAAACGTTCTTCTTTCATACAATGTATAGAATAGTGGAAACTGCTTGTGTATATTTCCGATGGATTTGATATGATCTTGAAGTTTTGACTGATTCATATAAAAATGTTATGACGTTCATTTACATACGACGATGTAACGAAATTGTCGTTATTGCGAACCAAAATTAAGCCTCAAATGTCTTCAACACAATTTATATGGCACTTTTTTCATTATAACGAAATTTCATTATAATGAACTACGAACAATTATTTCACCCATAGAATATAATTTCAATGCAAACTATTATCGTAATTGCGAAGACCAAAATTTTCCTTGTCTACTCAGTCTACACCATATTCCAGCTAGTTTTTAGTGGTTAGACTTGGAAGTGGACAAGTTACGACTTACTTGCTTCGCGAACGTTTCGGGTTGAAGCCAAGATGAATCAAGATGTTTTTAATATTGATGAGACTGGTAACTTTAATCTAATGCCAAACCGTACTTTGGATTTTAAATTCAAAAAATGTTATGGGGGCACTAAAAGCAAAGAAAGAATAACAGAATAACAGGAAGTGAAAAATTAAACCTATGGATAGTAGGAAAATCAAAAAACCCAAGATGTTTAAATAAATTCGATCGTTCCCATTTGCCATGCCATTATACCGCTCAAAAAAATGTCTGGGTAACTTCTATAGCATTTCCAGAATGGCTTCTTCGTTTTCAATGCAACATGGCAGCTCTAAACAGAAAAGTGTTGTTAACAATGGACAATTGTTAAGGTCGTTTATTTTCCGGCTAACACAACAAGTGCACTGCAACCTCTTGATCAAGGCTCTAACAAGCACGACTTGTTAGAGCAGCAATTTTGGCAATAGAATCAATCCAAGAAAAGCCAAAATGGAATATTTTACAAGAAATAAGGGCGTTGATTCGTGATGTAGCTCGTCAGTAGCTTTTTACTTATATGCTTTACTCATTGATAGCCTGAATTTACTGATGTAGAATGGGAAAATTATCAACAAATCTTGGCAGTTCAATTGATACAGGTTAGTTTTAATGATTACGTTAGCATTGATGGTGCGATAACGACTACAGAAGCAGTAGTCATAGACTTAGCAGTAGTGAATATAGACCAAGAAACCGAAGAAAAAGAAGAAAGCGAAGAAAACGATTAAGAAGAAGTTAATATAATAGCACCTTTAAGAGCTGAAGTTTTAGCCGCTCTCTATACAATCCACAAATATTCTTAGTTATCCAACGATGTAGTTATTAACATCACAATTTCAAGATTTGCTGATTCAGAAGAGAATCTTTCTGAAAATTTCATGGATTCTTTGAATAAAATTACTGAGGAATGCCTAACAATAAGACGAACAATGCCCATTCTGAGGCAAAAAATAAGTGATTATTTTCAAAAAAAATAATGTTTATTATGATATAACGTACTTATTATATTAAACTTATTACACAGTCGATGCTAATATATTTACGTAAGCCTCCCTCTAGAGCCTACCCATTATCATTCATTATAACGAATTAGTTCTCTGGGCATCACGCTTGACAATAAAATGACATGGAGAGCCCACCTAGATAATAGAGTTAAAAAAGCGTACGTTGCATTCGGTCAATGCCGGAGGGCTATAGGTAAGACATGGGGTTTGTCACCCAAAAATGCTCTCTGGATTTACACGGCTGTAATCCGACCTATGCTTACATATGGTGCAGTAGTATGCTGGTCAAAGGCCCTACAGTCTACATCTACTGCTGCACTTATTAAAGTACAGAAACTTGCTTGTTTGTATGTTACAGGTGCGCTGCGGACTACCCCCACTGCAGCCATGGAAAACATGTTAAACCTAACGCCACTTCATTTGTTCATCCAAGAGGGTGACCATGATTCGACTGCGAGCAGCAGGAATTCTAATGTGTGAGAGAAACAGTAAAAATGCCAATCTCTGGAACCAATTCTGGATTGTGTAACGGACATTACACCCCTCCAACACATTTTTACGAAGAAATATCTCACCCACCCAAGTTCCACAGAAGTAGAGGTAAAAAACAGCCTTAAAATCTACACTGATGGTTCAAAGAGACGGGAAGGAGCTGGAGCCGGAGTCTTCTCGTACGATCTCCGCCTCCACGTATCTGAACCTCTAAGTAAAAGTACCAACGTCATACAGGCGGAATTAATAGCCATACAACTTGCCGCTGACGTTATTGTCAGATTCAACTTGGTAGGTAAGACTTTTACAATTTATACTGACAGTAGACATGCCATTTTGGCCCTGAGTAGAATAACAATTACTTCAGGACTTGTTATGGGTTGTCATCTGACATTGGAGAAGGCCGCAGTGCATAACTGTGTTATACTTCACTGGATAAAAGGACACTCGACTTGTTCAGGTAATAAGCACGCTGATAGGCTTGCCAAAAGGGCTGCCAAGCGAGCGCCATGTTCGCCTGAACCGATAATCGCTCCGTCCTTATCAACTCAGATTGAGATAATTAAAGATTTTACCCACAAAAAGTTTATGAACTATGATAGGGTTAAAGGCTGATAGGAACGCTCTACGAACTGTAACGGGACTCGTCACGGGTCACTGTAAGGTAAACAAGCATCTTTATAACCTTAAGCTTGCTGTTAGTCCTCTCTGTCGCTTCTGTAAAGAGAGCGAGGAGACGGTCCGACACATCTTGTGTGAATGCCCCACTCTGCAAGACCTCAGAATGAGAGACTTCGGAGAGGAATGGCCGACCACAGATGGCATCAGGAACACACCTCTGAGCTGTATTCTATCCTATTTGATGTAGCCGGAGAGAGTGTAGGAGGACGTACAAGGGGCCCGTTGGGGCCTAGGTGCTGTATGCGTAAGCATACCCTCCGCTTTCCTACATATATACAACGAATTAGTTCGTTATATCGCAAATACGAACATTATAACGAACGGTTTGCCTTTCTAAAATTATGACGTCGTAAACATTTACAGGCAGTAATTATATACGAATATTGTAGTTTTTGGAGGAGAACTGCTAGTGCAAACATGCAATCTACTAAAGTTATATATCATTGTATAGAGCGGAAAATTGCCTATAGATTCGATATGATCTTGGAATTTTGTCCATATCACATAAGAAAGTTATGACGCCGTGAACATTTACATACTATAATTATACGCGGTTCTTGCAGTTTTTGGACGAAACTGCTTATGCAACCATGCGATCTACTAAAGTTATATACCTCTGTATAGAGCGGAAAATTTCCTGTGGATATGATATGATCTTGGAGTTTTGACTGTATCATATAAGAATGTTATGACGTCGTAAACATTTAAATACAGTAATTATATGCGAATATTTTAGTTTTTGGAGGGGAAATGGTAGTGCAACCATATAATCTACTAAAGTTATATATCACTGCATAGAGCGGAAAATTGCCTATAGATTCGATATGATCTCAGCGTTTTGTCCATATCAGATAAGAAAGTTATGACGCCGTGAACATTTACATACCATAATTATACACGGTTCTTGCAGTTATTGGGGTAAACTGCTTGTGTAACCATGCGATCTATTAAAGTTATATACTACTGTATAGAGCGGAAAATTGCCTATAGATTCGATATGATCTCGGAGTTTTGTCCATATCACATAAGAAAGTTATGACGCCGTGAACATTTACATACTATAATTATACGCGGTTCTTGCAGTTCTTGGACGAAACTGCTTGTGCAACCATGCGATCTACTAAAGTTATATACCTCTGTATAGAGCGGAAAATTTCCTGTGGATATGATATGATCTTGGAGTTTTGACTGTATCATATAAGAATGTTATGACGTCGTAAACATTTAAATACAGTAATTATATGCGAATATTTTAGTTTTTGGAGGGGAAATAGTAGTGTAACCATGTAATCTACTAAAGTTATATATCACTGCACCGAGCGTAAAATTACCTATAGATTCGATATGATCTCGGCGTTTTTACTGTACCATATAAGAATGTTATAACGACGGAAACATTTACTTATATGCGAACATTGTTGGTTTGGGTGGGAAATGATAGTGCAACCATGCGATCTGCTAAAGTTATATACCACTGTATAGAGCGGAAAATTGTCTTTGGGTGTGATATGATCTTGGAGTTTCGTCTGTATCATATAAGAAAGTTTAAGTTTTGTAAAGAAACATTTACATACAGTAATTATATGCGAATAATGCATGTTGGGTAGTATAATAAAAATTTAAGAAAAAAATCGGTGTTTAAAAAACTTGAAGACGTTACAATAACCCCTGTTGTAGACTTGAGATGACTGAAAATTTGGCCCATATACTCTTACTTTCGTGGTTGGTCTGTATCTTACAACACTTGCGTCGGTACCGAGATAAAATTACAGGGTTTACATATTCTAACGTGCACCCATGTAATTTTAGAAACAAATTAAAAGGTGCTCACGTGGCGCTATTTTATATGATAAAAATTCAAAATTGATTCAAAACAACTTAAAATATCCATTTAATTATGATTTGATTTTCCTAAAATAATCTCCTGTTTTTATCATTAATCTAAAAAATCAATAAATAGAAAGAGAGAGATGTTCAATACACACTAATGTACCTTACGCTTAGCCAATTTGCCCTCGTTTAGGTTTACAGAGTAACACCATCGAGCTTCCAGAGCCGAAAGCTTTCATCAATCAAAACGGACGAGCTTTGCAGGTTCGTAGGCAAGTTAAGCCTTGGGTTTCGACGTCGGCGTAAAGGCGTCGTCGTCGCAGATCGCCGGCCATTGCCGCAGTAATTAAAATAAACAACGCGTCTAAACCGGAAGGGCTCAGGTAACTTTCCATAATACAAGGGAAATCGTGCGATTCCGTTATTTCGCGAAGAGGTTCACCTTCAATTTGCATAGAACGCAAGACGTTTTAGCCAATTTCCTTTTAGAATCCACAGAAAATTGGAACTCGTTTTCTACATGGTTGTAAAAGTTAGTGTCGTGTGAGGTTTTATCTCGGCGATTCCCGTTTTTAATTTGAGATAATGATGCAAATCTCTTTTTTAAAGGAAATTTATAATTCTGTTTATCATCAACATATTTTTGACTTTATAACTAGGAAAATGGGCGCCAAATAAATTATGAAATAGGAAAAGGGAGCCCTTCATTTTTTTTATTATAGATATTTGGCTTCCGGCCAAACATACTATATTCATTCATTCTTAAAAGAGGTCGGGGTGTGAGGGACGAAGAGAGAAACAGAAAGTATTTGCTACTGGCCACAACTATGCATTCAAAAAGCTTAAAAGGGAGGGAATTGTTGGCAGAGCTTTTATCTCCCGTTCCGAAAGCAAATACAAGTGCTGGGGTTCATAAAAGCGGCGCGGCGCCTCCTCCGGAACACAACGATGAAAAAAAAAAAATGAAAAAAAATGTACTAGTAGTACGAAAGGTTTTTAATTTGCGAAATTTAACGCGGACGCCCAAAGTTTACTTCGGCGTGAGAATTGTCGTCGACGGGTAATTCCAGATTATCCCCGGGATTGTTCCGTTAAAATCAACAAGATAAGAGAGGACCGGGGACATAAAACGCTTTCCCTAATGGCCGAACCCACCCCTGTTTTAATCCGATTTCTCTTGCGGGCATAAATATTTTCTTCCCTCTTAAACTTTTGATAACAAGGTAATTAAAAAACGAAATAAAATTAACAAAGAAGCAAATAAATTTTTCTTTCATGTCGAGCGTTTTAATTAACTCATCTATTTCCTTTAGTTTTAACGAGTATTGTCTTGTAATAAATATATTACAATAATTTATTTCCCGTTATCTAAAAGTGTATAAAATATTCAAAAACTCGGAGTACTTTCCCGAAAATTTATTGCCCCCAAACCAACAAGTCCAATCTCGTGGTGTTGCAATTAAGTCGCCGAGGCATAATGAGCTATGAAACAGTTGATAATGATTCGACCCGAGGCGCGGTCGTAAAACAAAATTCTCCCCAACAAAACCACCCCACCACCCCTTCGAGTCGCGGGGGAGTCGAGTTTATAGCGAATTTAGCGAAATTTTTCGACGGCGATTTCGCAACGTGGCATCCAGAACCAAGTTGTTGCGGGAATTAATTAAAATCGAACGGCGGCACCAGCAGCTTTCCCGCACGTTAATTAATTACAATTCGCTGGACGCACACTAAACGGATTAGTTTTCGAATTAATTATTGTAATTAATGATTAAATAGCGTTCAATTCGCTTATAAAACAACATTTAAATAGATACAATTATAAGGCAAAATAATTTTTTAAACATAAAAAGGACTAACTCAATGAAACATAATAATTGTGTTAAATGTTATATTTAAATGAAAATTGTATTGTGTATTGAAATATGTAATACAGTGCAAGGTAATTTGGTTATTAATACTGCTGAAATAGCATTTTCAATCGAACTGAACAATTAAATGTAAAAGCAATTTTGTTCTGGTTTTAATAGCATCCGTATAACCAATGGAATTAATGTACTATGGTAACAAAGTTATGAAAATAATTTGAATGGAAAATTATGAAAATGTATATAAATTTAAATAAAATAAGTATATCAAAAAAACAATTTAATCAAATTAGGTAATTAAAGCTTTTGGAGTTTTGATGCCAAAAATGCGTAACCACAACAAATAATTTCCATTTGAAACTGTGTAATTATATTGAAATTGAATGAAACCCCATTTAATAATTTGTTAAATACGGAAAGTTGGTGGATAAAATTTATTAATTAAAATCACAATTTCAACGAAACGAAAATAATCCAATTGTTCGAATTTAATAATCGCCAAAATAAATCTGATTTTATAATAATGTTATTAAATTAATAAATGCGCAGTCAACAATTACTTATTTTATCTATAAAATTATTAATACAAAGTACCATTTTGTTGTATGCGATGTTTTTTTTTTGAATAACTTGAAATCAACTCAATATTCTGTTAGAATTCGATCATTTTATTAAAATTTGGTTAAAATTTGTTTAGACACTCTTTGAAAGGGCTGTCTGGTAGATGACCTCCCACAGCTGTCACCACAAAATCGGACCTTTTTTCGACGTTTTTCATTACTATGCGAGTATTTTGGGCGTTATTTCGACGATTTCCTATTGCTCTTAAGTTGCTCGAGAGTGTCTGGCCTGTTGACATAAACCTTGCTCTTAAGGCATCCCTACAGGAAAAAATCAGGAGGCGTCAAATCAGGCGAACGCACCGGCCTGTCGTACGCAACAAATCCATTGTTAATCGAGCAATATGGCATGTTGCATCATCTTGCTGGAATCAGTAGTCCTATATGTCATTTTCTTTTAGTTCAATTGCCAAATCGTCATCGTAGAGAGGCCAAACTGCTAAACGCGGCGGCGAACACAAACTTGATAACACTCTTGAATATCGACACTTACAGTAGCTATAGCGTCATCACTATGGGTCTTAACTTTAATAATAATAAATAAATTTATTGCCATAATAAGAAACAAAAAATACAAATTAAAGAAAATGTATACATTTAACTTAATGCATAAATACGGGCAAAAGGGTCGATTTATCGCGTAAGCGATATCTTCCAAACAACCCAATCAATCAGCAGTATACTAAGTTATATAAGAAAAACTATGAATAAACGGCAAGCTGCTATGCTAAACTTATGGTCACTAAAAACGGTGTATAATGATAGTTGCTGGAATAAAAGAAGAAGAGAAGAGAAGAAAAGTAGAAGAAGAGAAGAAAAGGGAGAAAAAAAAAGTTCTCAAGAAGATACTTGGAGAGCCAATAAATGACGTTTTAGGTGGTTTTTAAATGTTACAAGGTGAGGAATATTACGGACCTCAGCAGGCAGACTATTCCAAAGGGTTATTGCCTGCACAGCAAACGATTTATGGTAAATCTCGGTACTATGGGTCGGGAACATAAGCACAGAATCTAACTGAGATCTAGTAGGTAAACCATGCGACGACAAGCGTTGAAATATACAATACAGATACCTCGGGGTTTGATTGTGAAGAACAGTATATAACATAGTTAATATACGAAACGATCTACGGTTCTGACAGCTTAATATCTGCAAATAATTACGGTATGGGGTTATGTGTTGAGATCTCTCGAGATCAAAGATATACCGTATGCAGTTGTTTTGAAGTCTTTGCAGTTTGTTTCGTAGTGTTACCGAAAGATCAGGATATGCCGTGTCAGCATAATCAATATGGGGGAAAATCAGGGAAAAACAAAGATTACGACGGATCATGGGAGGAAGGAAGCAACGGAGACTTTTCAATGAGTGGAAACAATGATAGACCTTTTTGCAGACGGATTGAATTTGAGGTTTCCAAGACATTGTAGAATCCATAACCACCCCAAGGTTTCTAACCGTGTCTGACAGCTGAATAATGTCTCCGTCAAGCATTAAGTGAATGGATGAAAAATCATTCAGCTTTGCCAGTAAAGGTCGACTGCCAAACGCAATTGCTTGAGTTTTAGCAGTATTTAATTTAAGGCCATAACGTTTGGACCAATCCAAAATATTGAAAAGGTCATGATTAAGACATGCAATTGCTTCGGGAAAATCATCAATAGTTGTCGTAGTGTAAATTTGGAGGTCATCAGCATACACATGATAATTACAAGAAATACAATGGGTGACGGCATTAATGAAAATCGAAAAGAGCAACCGACCCAACACACTACCCTGGGGTACACCACATTTAATATCACAAGCAGACGAGAGCGCAGAATCAGCACGCACACACAAGGAACGACAGGAAAAGTAAGATTGAAACCAAGATAAACATGAAGAGGTAAATCCAAGGGCAGCTAGTGACGCCAACAAAAGATCGTGATCAACCGAATCGAACGCCTTGCTAAAATCAAGTAATACAAGGATGGTAACACAACGTTTGTCGCAAGCATACGTAATATCATCTGTAATCTGATAATAAGCGCTGTTGTCGTGTGCTTTGTGCTACTTTGTGCTTCGATATTGCCAAAGAACCACTGGCATTGAATTTCGCCACCAAACTTCGAATTGTCTTGGCTGTAGGCGTTGAACGACTCTGATATTTTGCTCTGTACGTGCTATGAGCAAGCGTAACAGAGGAACTTTTTTGGAAATAAACAAAAATTCACAATTTCTGCACGTTCTTGAGGTATATAACGAGCCATGGTTATTCAAAAAAAAACATCGGTTACAACAAAATAGTACACTTGTACATCTTTCTGCTCAAGTAGTGTGTTACTACTTTTTTGGGTTGCAACGCCCCTAGGTTGCAATGTTTTGATCTAAAATAGTTTCAAGATGAACACCATTCGCGCCATTGTTAGCCATTTTTTTTTTTGGAAAATGAATTGGTAACCCTGAAAAAGAAGTTTCTAGTTCTCCAAATAGAAAGTTGATCATAGCGTCAACAATCAAATTGTCCATCATTGCCTATCAATATCCAAGGGAATTTAATTAAAAGGAAAATATACAACGGTGATTAAAAATATCGATTATCTCAATTTTTTTCATACTCATTCGGTAACTTTATATCCACTCAACAGCGTCCATTACCCTGTTAAAATCAAATTATGCAAATAAACCTCGCTGCTTTTATAAAAGCCGTTGTAATCCCTTTCTTTGCGTCATATCTGTGATAAAATGTTATACATCTAAACGCAGTTTTTAAAGCGAAACATAAAAACAAACTAAAATTCAAAAAAAAAATGTGTTATCTATTTTTAGACACCGGGTAATCAAAAGATCAATAATACCGCTGTCTAGTTGATGGAGTCGTGTAGAATACAAAAAATTCGTTGATATGATATCAAACACAATGTATTTCCTATTAGAAATGACCTACCATCTGTGACTCTATTTTTCTAAGAGCGATTTAAGCGAATTAGAAATTAAAAAGGAACAGAAATAGGCCATGCGGGGAGAGGAGGGTTTCTTCCAATCGGAAAAGATGGTCCAGGTGTGTGTTCCACAGACAGGACGTCGCGCCTTTATTTCTTCATGTAGGTAAGATAAAGGTGCAACGTACTGTCTGGAATGCACCATCTTTTCTGATTAGCCGTCTTTAGAGACGTGCGGCTAAACCCAAATGTTTCTAGTTCTAGGTCTAATGTTAGTTCTAGTGACAGTTCAAGTGTAAAACTAGAACTAACACTATACCTAAAACTAGAATAATTCGGATTTTGCCGAATCTTTAGAGACGTGCGACTAAATCCAAAAGATTCTTGTCCTAGGTATAGTGTTACTTCCACATAGTAACAGAGCTCGTGTAAAACTAGAACTAACACTAGACCTAGAACTAGAAAGTTCGGGGTTTGGCCCTACGTCTTCAGAGGGGTCTTGACTTTTGGCAGCGATAGTAGACACATGATAATTAATAAAATCAAAATAATTAATAATTATTAATTTATTAACCGTCTAATGGAATTGAGATAATGAGATAACAAAATGTTCGAATATGTGATTAAACATAGTTGTCCTAAAATCTCGTTCATCTATTAAAATTACAGCGTTAATTGCAAGGAGCCCCGAAATACTAACATCTTGCTTCACGAGAAAGGGCACCTATAGGTGCAAATCCGATTGGGTAAAGCTTATCAAACACTACGGCACTAGTAACAGGTTTAGTCCTCCTCTACATAGAACCTTCGATTACCACAGTTCTTTGATTCCAATCATCTCGATATTTTTCAGGGTGTGCTAACCATGCACTAGTAGAAATAATTATAAGCGCCGATAATAATAATAATAATTTTAATTTTCACGGTTTCATTAATTACATTAAAAATTTCATTTACAATTCACATAAATCTTTACAATTATCACTCACAAATCGAAAATCGGAATGTAAAGAAAAGAATCTTCCGTAGAAAGTTATTTCTGTGAAGTTATTCGGTAGGAATCGAAACGGTTATAACCAATACAAAGCCATTTTCAATCCTAGCATTCTAAATAGTGAAAGAAAACTATTGCTTATGCAAACCCTGCTTTGAATCCTGCTGAGAAAAAAATACAACCAAATAGAAAAGAGAAACTTTCAGCAGTGAAGTCTTGAGACTCCCGAAAATTAGATTAAATTACAAGACTGATTTTCAAGAGGCGTCATTTTGTTCCTAATTAACATAAAAATCGGTGATATAGCTTCAGGTAATCGTTTCTCGAGATGATTGACATTTGTAAACAAAACTAACCTTACTTAATATTCCTTCATGATATAATTGACATCAATTGACATTTCAAAAGAAAACTGGCCTATCCTAACATTCATTCACGCTATAATTAGAGTTTCTTCACGCTAAAATTAGGGTTTCTTTTGGCTATAATTGAGGTTCAAAAGAAAACCGACATTCCTTCACGCTATAATTGAGGTTTCTTCACGCTATAATTGAGATTTTAAAAGAAAACTAACATTCTTTCTCGGGATGATTAACATTTGTAAACAAAACTAACCTTACATAACATTCTTTCTGGAGATGATTGACGTTTCAAAATAAAACCAACCTTACCCAATAGCTGCATTTAATATTATATCATATTTTGTTAATATCATATAGGAGTAATATTTATTGCAAAGCCTCAACCGCAAGCAATCTCGGCGTAATCAGCTAAACCCATTCATTTTGTCTTACATACAAATATTCCTTCGTCAAATATGATTGCTCTAGCGTACATACAGGGTAAGGTCATTTCAACTTTGTCGAAAACCCGTGACACATCTATGAAAGCAGCTGTATAATATTTTTTGGCTTTCAATGCATCTCTGACTGATCTGACTACTGTGTGATTAGTTTTCTATATATTATGATGTTCTAAAGTGTCTTCAATAAGAGTTTTTCAAATACTTTTGAAAACAATGGCAATTCTTGTGCTGAAGTAATTCTGGGTGGGATTGAAAAACATTTTGTAGATGTTCCGCAAAGATCTTTGCTTTCTCCTCGTTACTTCTCGAAACTCCATCACATTTCCTATGTTAGCTTCCATATTGAGTAATTCCTTTCTTTATCATTAGAGGATTTCTAAGAAAGTTTTCAACGTTTTCGTTTTTGTGTCCTTGCAGGGCTTCTTTCAGCAAACGGGTAGCTCTATTAATGGTAAGGGTCTGGCAAACAACCCGACCATCGGATATTAAAACAGGAATAAATAGACCATTTGCCAGAGTTGATATTCACGCAGCTTTTTTAATGCATATGCTAAGCTATTTACCGCTCTTTCTTAATTTATCTGCTTCTAAGGCTTTGTACAGGTTTCTTCCTCGCTATGTGATAACTCGGTTACAGTTGCCGCTGTAACAGGCTGTTTGTAATATCATATCGTATTAATATCATATAATTATTGTAATTATCAATACATATTACAGCATCTCGGCTGTTTTAAGGAAAACTATCTAATAAATATTATATAATGTTAATATGATATGATATGATGTGATATAAATATCTGGTAGGAAAGTGTTTATTTCATCTGACGACAGTTTTAGAGAAAACTATTCGTTAGTTGAGAAAACCTAATACATTGTTTGGCGGAAATTGAAGTAATAAGTCTTGCCTAGAAGTTAAGTTCCGATATGATACAAAAATAGTAATAAATGATCCAAGAAATAGTTGCGTAATCAACAAAGTTTCACCATCAGTTTATATTTAAAGTTTTCAAGTTTTGTGACATCTACAAATTGTACAATTAAACTCAAAGAAAATTAAACTAAACTGAAAATTTAAATTTAACTTAGACATATCTCCTTCTTGGAAGTATTCGGGAGAACAACGCGAGAGTAATTTTCACATCAGGTGGCAAAGATTCTTCTTATTCTTGGATTATTTGTTTGGGGGCGCCGCAGGCTCGTTTCCGATTAAAACGTTCTTCTCTTTCGCGGGGTGTTCTCGCCAACCAGGAAACATTTACATATATATTCCTTTCTTGAAGTCATTATTGGGTGTTCAAACTTTTGAGCGGACGCCGGGCGTCTCAACACAATGTTGCCGAGGACGACGCCGAAGCCGCCGCCTGCAGCGTTTCTCGAAGCCTTCGCTGTTTACCAGAACAGCTTGTTTCAATGCTCTCGGTACAAAGGCAAATGTTTGCACGATGGATCGACGAAGTTGCCTCGTCGTTGTTGCTCCTTTCAACAGCTGTTCGAACAAGAACCGCGTGTAATCAATCCTTTCGTGAAAATATATCT
Source organism: Onthophagus taurus (assembly GCF_036711975.1). NCBI lineage: Eukaryota > Metazoa > Arthropoda > Insecta > Coleoptera > Scarabaeidae > Onthophagus > Onthophagus taurus. The sequence continues at coordinate 1,216,118 of NC_091968.1, read as the reverse complement.
TCAACGAATCCTATCATTAAACGAACTTTTTAACGGGATTTTTAATTGGAGCTAAAAAAAATTCAAACTACATCAACAAAACTTGAATTATTGTTGATGAAAATAAAAAAAAATAAAAATAGTTGTTTGTTTTGGTGCGATTTGTTTTTATTTGAACCTGGGGAAAACTAGGTGTCGGTGAGCCATTAATAAAGTCGTTAGAAAGCTCTCGGCCGTCAAGTATCCAGGAGAAGTCTGAATTGCTGCAGAACATGCGATTCGCAAGCGGTTTGGCGCCGAGCTTTAATCTAACAGATGGACGATGGCGTAAAAGCGACACCTCGGCTCGTTCGGAATTAAAACACCGCCCGCTTTTAAATGGCCAAAATGGCGCTACCCGAATGATTTAACCGGTTAGCCCGCAAGATTTAAGAGGCAGTTACGACACCCCCGCGGCAAATGAGGCGGCCTAATACCAATGGAATCGCCGCGGGAAATTGAAAAATTACCTTGAAACGATTTAAATTCCACAAAAGTACTCAAGTTCAACCACTAAATTTTTTGATCGTAACGTAAAATATATTTTCAAAACGAGAATTTTTATTGGAACTCGGTCAGATTAACAAATCGATCGCAACTTTTGTAGGAGCGCAAATACCAGGAACCAAATTGGACTCGATTAGCAACCCGAGGGGTTAAAAATCAACGTTTCGAAACAGTCCATTGAACTCGGTGCATATTTCAGAGTGTTTGAGGGTATTTTCAAAAGGGGGTTAGGTTTGGTTTTCGGGGGATGACGTCGATGGGAGGGCATAAATTAACTGGGGTATGTTTGCGTGGCGATGTTACAGTCGCGAGGTACAGAATTCAATTTGTACCAAACCTTCCCGAAAAATAAAACCTTCAAATTATGAAAAAAAATGAGGGTGTCTAAAAAGTAATCAAAAAAATTCCAATCCAAAGTTAGTCCTTAGTTTAATAAAAAAATGTTTTTGGGTTCCTACAAGCAACATTACAATAAATAATTTAGTTTGCAAGTTTTCACCTTCACGCGATACTCGCAGCTAAGTATTTCATGCACAGCAGGCGTTCGCGGGGGTTAATATCCCCTTATAAATCAACGGAGTTTACGCGGGATTAACCAAAATACACCCCAAAGCGGCCTTTAATGGCCCCCACAAGCCGTCGCCTCAATATGTGGTAGAAAATTTAATTTTAAACACTTGTTAATAAACTGCTTTTCGCCTTTTTAACCCATACATCTCGAAAACATTTCATAAATCTGTGGAGTTAATTTTCAAAATTAATTTTTCAACAATAATAAATAATAGAAGATAGATTATAAAATACATCATAAAACGAAATGTTGCAAAGTTCTCTTTTAGATAATATATACTATTTAAAATGAAAGTTTTAGAATGGGCCTGAAAAGCACTGAAAAATCATTACAAAAATCGATGTACTTACCTAAAAAATCGCCAGAGCTTTATTTTGCAATATACAGAAACGATTTTTATATTGAATTACAGCTTAAAGTGTGCTCTTTAAGTTAATACAACTTATTTGTAACGTACCTTTAAAATAGAGCTAGAAAATTACTAAAAATTTGCTTCGAAATAATACTTACGATTATTAGAAAAATCGATTCATTTTAAAATCGTCTAAGTTTTATTTTTTAAGATACAGGAGTGAATTTTATATTGAATTACAGCTTAAAGTGTGCTTTTTAAGTTAATACATACTGTTCAAAACGTAAGTTTTCAAATTGACCTGAGAAACACTGAAAATCTACTTTGGAATGAAACTTACAATTATTTAGAAAATCTATATATTTTAAAAAATCGCCCAAGCTTTACTTTTCAAGATTCAGAAATGATTTTTATATTGAATTACAGCTTAAAGTGTGCTCTTTAAGTTAATACAACTTATTTGTAACGTACCTTTAAAATAGAGCTAGAAAATTACTATAAATTTGCTTCGAAATAATACTTACAATTATTAGAAAAATCGATTCATTTCAAAAAATCGTCTAAGCTTTATTTTTTAAGATACAGGAGTGAATTTTATATTGAATTACAGCTTAAAGTGTGTTTTTTAAGTTAATACATACTGTTCAAAACGTAAGTTTTCAAATTGACCTGAGAAACACTGAAAATCTACTTTGGAATGAAACTTACAATTATTTAGAAAATCTATATATTTTAAAAAATCGCCCAAGCTTTACTTTTCAAGATTCAGAAATGATTTTTATATTGAATTACAGCTTAAAGTGTGCTCTTTAAGTTAATACAACTTATTTGTAACGTACCTTTAAAATAGAGCTAGAAAATTACTAAAAATTTGCTTCGAAATAATACTTACAATTATTAGAAAAATCGATTCATTTCAAAAAATCGTCTAAGCTTTATTTTTTAAGATACAGGAGTGAATTTTATATTGAATTACAGCTTAAAGTGTGCTTTTTAAGTTAATACATACTGTTCAAAACGTAAGTTTTCAAATTGACCTGAGAAACACTGAAAATCTACTTTGGAATGAAACTTACAATTATTTAGAAAATCTATATATTTTAAAAAATCGCCCAAGCTTTACTTTTCAAGATTCAGAAATGATTTTTATATTAAATTAAAGCTTAAAATATTCTCTTTAAGATAATATAAGTTATTCGTAACGTACCTTTTAACATGGAGCTAAAAAATGACGGACAATCTGCTTCATAGTAATACTTACAATTATTAGAAAAATAGATTCACTTCAAAAAATCGTCTAAGCTTTATTTTTCAAGATACAGAAATGATTTTTATATTGAATTACAGCTTAAAGTGTGCTCTTTAAGTTAATACATACTGTTCAAAACGTAAGTTTTAAAATGTACCTGAGAAACACTGAAAATCTCCTTCGGAATGAAACTTACAATTATTTAGAAAATCGATATATTTTAAAAATTCACCCAAGTTTTACTTTTCAAGATTCAGAAATGATTCTCATATTAAATTAAAGCTTAAAATATTCTCTTTAAGATAATATAAGTTATTCGTAACGTATCTTTTAAAATGGAGCTAAAAAATGACTGACAATCAGCTTCATAGTAATACTTACAATTATTAGAAAAATCGATTCACTTCAAAAAATCGTCTAAGCTGTATTTTTCAAGATACAGAAATGATTTTTATATTGAATTACAGCTTAAAGTGTGCTCTTTAAGTTAATACATACTGTTCAAAACGTAAGTTTTAAAATGTACCTGAGAAACACTGAAAATCTACTTCGGAATGAAACTTACAATTATTTAGAAAATCGATATATTTTAAAAATTCACCCAAGTTTTACTTTTCAAGATTCAGAAATGATTCTCATATTAAATTAAAGCTTAAAATATTCTCTTTAAGATAATATAAGTTATTCGTAACGTATCTTTTAAAATGGAGCTAAAAAATGACTGACAATCAGCTTCATAGTAATACTTACAATTATTAGAAAAATCGATTCACTTCAAAAAATCGTCTAAGCTGTATTTTTCAAGATACAGAAATGATTTTTATATTGAATTACAGCTTAAAGTGTGCTCTTTAAGTTAATACATACTGTTCAAAACGTAAGTTTTAAAATGGACCTGAGAAACACTGAAAATCTACATCGGAATGAAACTTACAATTATTTAGAAAACCGATATATTTTAAAAATCGCCCAAGCTTTACTTTTCAAGATTCAGAAATGATTCTCATACTAAATTAAAGCTTAAAATATTCTCTTTAAGATAACATAAGTTATTTGTAACGTATCTTTTAAAATGAAGCTAAAAATGACTGAAAATCTGCTTCGAAATAATACTTACAATTATTAGAAAAATCGATTCACTTCAAAAAATCGTCTAAGCTTTATTTTTCAAGATACAGAAGTGAAGTTTATATCAAATGAAAGCTTAAAGAATGCTATTTAAGACTAAAACATTTTTTTAAAGTTTACGAAGTGATTCTCATATTAAATTAAAGCTTAAAATATATTCTTTCAGAAAATG